>NW_020837960.1:31233543-31294604 GCF_003676395.1 Aethalodelphis obliquidens | reverse complement strand
ATGTGGGATCTTCCCGGACCGGGGCACGAACCCATGTCCCCTGCATCGGCAGGCGGACTCTCATCCACTGCGCCACCAGGGAAGCCCTCAAAACTCTTTGAAACCTGGTTCTGACCCCTCTTGAGCTGGTCACCAACAGGCCCCAGGCGGTCAGAAATTCATCTCCAGCTAAAGAATTGTAGACTGTATTTCTTTCCATAAGGAAAACAAGACAGTAGCTTCCCTCATGTTTTGAAAGGGACTCAGAGGGCTCAGAGGGCTGGGGTCCCAGAACCCAGGCTAGCCGGCCCACAGCCACTGCATACGTTTAGAAGCAAACAGTGAAGGATTCAGATGCCCTTCCCGGGCATTCCACCAGCCATAAAGTATCCCTGCAAGCAACTTCTCCATCACTCGTGGGCCAGCTTCCCCCTCTGCCTGCTTTCTCAAAAGCAGCAGAACTGCACGCACAGACACTCCTCCACCTAGCAAACGCCTCCCTTATTGTACCGGGGCGCCGGGGTGCCCTGTTCCCTTGCTTCCACCCACATCTTACCAGTGAATTGAAATTGTTCCCCTTTCTTCTCTCTTCCAGCCCGTTGCTAAGTTACGGAAGACAATTAGGCACAGGTCTGGGAGCTCATTACAATTCCAGGCACGGTTCTCCCTCTCCCTCTCCCTCCCCCTCCCCCTCCCCCTCTCCCCGCCCCTCCCCCCCCCCCCCTCTCCCCCGCCCCCCCCCCCTCTCCCTTCCCCCCGCCCCCCCCCAGGAGAAAAATGTTCCTTAAACTGAAATCAAGCAAAACCATTCGTTTTTGGAGCAGGCAACCCAGGTGGTGGGCACAGCACGGTGGGCTCTTGCAAACCGCACAGATGACCCCACGTTGCTGCAGAAAACCCTGAAATCCTTCACTGGAGCCCAGCCCTGCTTCACAGAAAGTGTCAGGAAAGCACATGCGCTCGGATGGGACTGCTGGCCCAGGGAGGAGGGTGGGAGAGGCCAGGAAAGGAGCAGTTAAAACTTCATAAAATTCTAAAGCAGCAAGTGGGACCAGTCTAACCAGCATTAGGCTGAATCTGGTTTTCCAAACCAGGAAGGGCAGTGGTTCTGTCTGAAAAGGGACTCCTTTTGATTTCCCAAACATCAGGGGAAAGTGAAGTTTTAATCCACTCTGATGAATGTTACAAAATGAGCTCCTTGACACCTGGAATATAATTCTCGGAGCACATGACGAGAGAGGACAGGTCATGGTCATCCCCCCGAAGCCGGCCCCGCCGTCAGCTGCTCAGGCCCATATGGCCAGGTGCCCTCGGCCCTGACGCCACCGCATGCTTGTGGCTTGTGGTCCAGCACCCTCTCTGTCTGGGGAGGCACGGCTGAGGCTGGCACCTGGGCCAGGTAGCCTTCGTCCGATGCCGGGAGCTGACATCCATCACCCGTGTTTGCCGCTGGGCATCTGTCTCTGTCCTGGCTCCCTGGAAGCTCTACATCTGCTGGTGCAGAACTTCCTCGGTCCCCAGATTATTCACTGAGGCCTTTCTCTCCTCAGATTGTGAGCACCCCGAGACTGGAGAAAGTGCCTCAACCATCTTGGCAGCCGTAAAAGTTTCTTATGATACAGAGGAGTTTTCACCCTCACTTGGATGCTCTAATTTCTGGTCCATTTTTAAAGAGGCTTAGGCAGTTGCAATCATTAAACATTTATCGTAGATTTATTCTCTGAAACCCTGATAACAAATTGTACATAAATGCAATTCTTACAAATGTAAGAGGAGACAGCCCTTCCATACTGAGACTACTGAGAAGTTCAAGTATGTTTCTAGGAGTGGAGGAGACACTAGGAAGGGTGCTGGAGCCGGCTGCCAACCCTCAGGAAGGCTGCTTTACTCTCTGGAGGAAGACAAGACTTAAACACGTGAGGCCAGTCAATGACAACCCGCCAGAGCACACCATAAGCACAAAGTTGACAAGTGCCTTGGGCCCTGAGCCCTACAGAACCGGAAACATGACTGTGGCTCCGTGGTACATGGTACGTGGTACACGGTACATGCCTGCTGCAGCATGACTGATGCTCTGTGACAGCAAGGACGTCGGCCAGATCTCAGACCTAATTGCAAATTTGAGGGGCAATTCCCTTCTGAAATGACATATGGCCCGTCAGAGCTAATGGATTCCAGAGTCTACTGGGCTCAAATTCCCAACTGCAAATGTGCTGACCAGGTAACTCAGTGTGACCCTGATTTTCCCTTCCTGCCCCACTCTGCGTTTATAGGGTGAGAATGTATATGCATTTTGAGGCAAGGAGGCATGCCACGGTGGCGAGCAATTGGAATCAAGCAGCAGGTCCGATCCTTTGCCTTAATTTCTGATAAGTCGTTGGTACCTAATTAATCTCGTCACCGTCCATTTATTCCACAGAAGGAGACTTTCCAATTTGCTGCAGTGTCCCAAGTTGTTTGCTTATAGCAATCAAAGTCACTGGGGTGTGCTTTAGAATCTTATTCTAGGTACCTCTCTGTTGACATACAGACAGTTAAAGGAAAGAGATGGTTGGAGGGCAGAGGTGAACTTGGTGTTAAAAGGGTTTTAGGTTTAGATTGGCCTGTTGAAGATAAAGAACCCAAGAAGCAAGATTTTCAGAATTCTCAATCTCCTCCTCCTTCATTCTGGTGTTAGCGAATATTTTAATTCAATTACTTCTCATTTCTGGTGTCATTTCTGTTTTGAGACGTTGGTGTCTACAAACAGAATCCCAAAGCAAGAAAAGCCGTCAGATCTTGATTTGAAAGTCTTAGTATCTTCAGAGAGACGCTGGCTGGAGATACAGATCGATTCTGTGATTTATCGTAAATGGCACGTGAATATCCCCAAGAAACACCATCCTCACCTGAGAGTCAGAAGCAGAGACCAGGGAAGTACCGGACCGCACACCTGGTCGGAAAGGCCTCCCCTTCTAACCCTCAGGAGCCTCCAGGGTGACACACCTGCACATCTTACCGAGTCTCGAGTCAGGATGATCAGCTAAACCTTCTAGACAAGACGCCCTGAGAGCAATCAGCACCCAGGTCCGCAAAGAAAGTTCAGCCGGAGTCTTGCAAACGCAAAGGTCCAGACCAGGAACCCCCCACCGCTCTCCACCTCTGGCCTCTCTCCAATCCATTCTGCATCGTGAACTAGAGTGCTTGTCTCAAATCGTAACCGGGATCACGTCACCCCCTCCCCAACTTTACCTCTGTTTAAAAGCCCTTCCACAGGCCCCCAGTGTCCTCGGTATAAAGATAAAACCGCTCAGTAGATGACAAGGCCTTGGAAGGTCGGTCCCTGTTTGCATCTCCAGCCTCGCTTCACCCCGTACGGTTTCTGCTTTTACACGTCATGCTCCCTCACACCCCAGGGCCTTTGCACACGCTGTCCTCACTCTTCCACGGCCTCTATCCACCCTTCAGTTCTCAAGTAAACATCGCTTCCACCAAGGGCCCCTCCCTGATTCTCTGGTCACATCAAATCCAACGACAGGCTTACAGCACGCTGCACCATCGTTCACAGTACTTGCCAGCTGTAACTTTACATTTACTGGATGACAACTGGACTGATTTCCCAACTGGACTGTAAACACCAAGAGGGCAGAGACTGTGTCTGGCAAATTGTTGTGTCCACCGTATCTGGTACAGTAAGGAACCAGAGGACATTTATTTAATAATTGCCTTGATGGATAAATGAATGAATGAGCAAACCAGGGCTGAGACCTTCTCACGCACTTGGGACTCTGGACTTGGGGAAGCTGTGGGGAAGCCGTGTAGCAGTCACAGGGTTAGGGATTTAGGCACACGCCTTTATAGATTAGGGCAACAGCTATTTCCCGAGCACACCTGCCGGCAGACGGAGATCTGGACGGACAGAACTGCGTATGGCAGTGATTACTTACTGGGGCCTCCCGCATGCTGGGCCGTGGCTGGGAGCATCACACGGGCCATTTCTGGAGGCTGTGAGTGCAGATCTGAAGTCACACCAGGTTAGAATCTTGGCTCTGTCACTTACTAGAAGTGACTCTTTAGGCGAGTCACTGAAGTACCAGTTTCCTTTCCTCGTTGGTAAAACAGGGTCATAACAGCATTGACTTCAGACTGTCACTGTGAGGTTTAAGGGAGCAAACACAAAGTTCTCACAATCGTGTTTCTCACGCAGTAAACACGAAAAATATCACAGCTATCATTATCGTCATCCCTGTTCCAAACAGAAGGAACTGGGGGCCCAGAAACTTTGATCATACAATAGATAACTAACGTACAGCACAGGGAACGCTACTCAATGCTCTGTGGTGACCTAAACGGGAAGGAAATCCAAAAAAGAAGGGATATACGTAAACGTATAGCTGATTCACTTTGCTGTACGGCAGAAACTAACACAGCATGTAAAGCAACTATGCTCCAATAAAAATAAAAAAGAAGAAAGAAAAGAAACTTCGATCAGTTTGTTTAAAGCCCCACAGCTGGTAAGTGGCCGCGCAAGGACTCAGACCAAGGTGCGTCTGGCCCAAAGCCCCTCCTCTCAGGACCCTGTCGGGTCGAGGAGGTGGCAGCACTGAGCCTCCGGGCTGGGGGTCCTCGGTGTCTGCAGATGGGCTGGATGGGGCCGGTTAGAGGGGCCGCCAGCACGGCTCCGGCCACAGGGCCCCAAACAGAGTCTAAGTCCCAGAGACCAAGTGACCGGGCCGGGAAGCTCTGTCAAAGCTCACAGCGGCTGGGAGCAGTCTGCTAGGTTAGTGGGGGACGAGCAAGGTGGCTGAGGATACCACGCCCGGCCCCAGAGGCCCTGGGATCAAGGGTGCGTTCTTCCCGAGCCCATGGCAGGGGGCGCTGAGGGACCTGCTGACGGATCAGAGCGGTGGCCGCTGGACCAGCGGCCCCAAGAGCAGTGTGGCCACCTCCTGAGGCTTCAAGCCGAGGGTGAGTGCGGGCAGGGAGGGGTCAGGCAGCAGCCTGAGGACCACGAGCCTGATCTCCCGTACTGGAGCGGGCACTGCACTTTCCTGGACAAACAGCGTTTGTAGCTCTACAGCACAGCACATCCCAGGTCTCCTTGGGCAAATCCAATTTCCATATCCTCTTCTACTGTTTCAGTAAGAACATGTTTACTTGTCAAATCAAGCATCCCAGTTTGGGGCTCAGAAAACATGGCCCCTGTAACTACAGTTCAGCTCTATTGTAAATTAAACCAGCTCTTGTGGACTGGAACTGGGATCCTAATTCCTATTTCTATTTCCTGTGGGGAAATGCCTTTCAAGTTCCAAAGCACTTCTGGAACGGAACCCATTCATAGGTTGGGCAGTGCCTACCCGCTGGAAAAATCCATTTGCTATTATTAAGTTCAACTATAATGACATTGTACTCTTCCTTGACATATTCCACTTTCTCTTTATCCACAAGGGATGGTATTTTAACAAAAAGCAGTCATGGTGAAAACTGTGGCTTGACAAGGAAGCCAGGGTCCCCTCAACAATGTCTGAATTAAAGGGAAGGAGTTTGCCGTTTTCTAACTGAAAGCTAGTTGTTCTTAAGAGCAGAACAAGGTTAATGGGGGTCATCGCCTTGATGACCCAGCAGGCCAGCTAGTCCCTGAGAACGAGAGGGGCCTTGTCTGCATGTCAGGGGGACCCCATGTAAACTCTGCTCTCAGCCTGTCTTCAGCTTATCATCTGCCTCCTCTTTCTGGGGGGAAGCAACTTCCTTTTTTTTTTTTGCGGTCCGCGGGCCTCTTACTGCTGTGGCCTCTCCCGTTGCGGAACACAGGCTCCGGATGCGCAGGCTCAGCGGCCATGGCTCACGGGCCCAGCCGCTCCGCGGCACGTGGGATCTTCCCGGACCGGGGCACGAACCCGTGTCCCCTGCATCGGCAGGCGGACTCTCAACCACTGCGCCACCAGGGAAGCCCAAGCAACTTCCTTTTGATGAAGCATGACATCCTGGATTTTCTTTCTTCTTGTGAACAGAATCCCTCCCTCTGTGTCCCTCCCCCCATCTCATCGAGTCACCCGTGGCCCTAGTTCTCACATTTCACACCCACTGCAGCATCACCCCAAAACATAGGCAACCAGAGCCATAAGACCCTACACGGCCTTAAGTTTTAATGCCCCAGGTTCTGCTGGTTTGTTTATATTTATTTTTTCCATTAACAAAGAGCTTTGTTTCACTTTTTGCACAAATGATACCAAAATGAGCATAAAGACACAAAACAACATAAAATCTGTAAACCTGACTCTCCTTTGGAACATCCACCTTCCCCCAATCCTCACCCAAGTGCAGACCTGGATCTACGTGGCCTTCATTTAACTCAGGTGGGGATGGAGCGCCCACCTGGCACAAAGATGATGACTCTGTGCCCGGGAAGAGTCCAGCCTGCACAGTTTACGGTCAGTACGGACACTGTATTTCACACAACTTTAACGAGGAAAATGGGACAAATCATTCCCAATGGGATAGACCTACTCCTTGTCTGTAGAGCAGGCAGGTGGAGGGCTGTGTTCACTGCCAGCTCCTTCTGTTTCTCTTCTGGGCATTTGACATGAAATCGATTTTGATGAACACCTGGATTCCTGGCCCTGACTTACAATGTAAATGTCCTCATTTCTAACATAGTGGGGTCCAAATCGTCTTTCTTGACGCATCAGTTATTTACATAACTACAGTTTAGTTACGCACCACATTTGTGCCACTTCATGAAGGACTAGAACACGTAACATGCTATGATTCTGTGTTTGCACTTGGGAGCTCTGAGAACCTTCCAGAAAGAAAAATGTACATTGATGGTGCTTATTATCTTCAATGAAGCCCAAAGTATACATGTTCTCTATCTTACAGATGGAAAAACACGTGTGTATGAGACAGGAAAAGAAAATGGTCAACGTAATTTGGGCAGCTACAGATTGACAGGAACAGGTTTTATAGTAAACGGAGTGTTTTCCGCCACGTGATTTCTTAGTTTTAGGTACTTTTTTCCTATTCTAGTCTATTCTGGCCCTAACTTTTCAACAGAAATTCTTTCTTCTACAGGGAGAATTTCTCTTCCACAGGGAGAGAATGTCAATTAAGGGAGAAAGAAAGGTGGTAAATGACTTTGAGGACGTTGCTTCCCTCCGCATCCCACGGTGACGCTGTGAGACCCAGGACGGCGGCCCTGGGACCCGCAGCAGAGCACAGTCTCCCACCCAGGAAATCTTTTGCACTCCCGATTTAGAGGGCAAGAAGAAAACCTTTCACTCATTTTGACTCCAGCTGAAATTACAGACACTCTCCATGCTTCTTTGAACCAAATACTTAAGTTTTACAAAGCTGGATCAGCAACTTTGCCGTAACTTTTCCAATCCATAAAGTAGCAGTGATGCCAGAGTTAGAGCTCATCTAATCAGCAAACACAGCTAGCAGGTAACAGAACATCACACGGCCATCAGCAACGGGAGAGTATCTTAGCAACTGTCCTTAACTCTGAGCTTATTTAACCTCAATTAAATAAACTCGAGAAAGGTTTCCCCTTTGTTAACGTTTAGTTTTCCTTTCAATTGTATTATGGTAAGATTCTGAGTTGCCAGACATCCACTTATGCGTCCATTCACTGTTTTCCGCTTACTGACTCTGTACCTACAACTTGCTAATCAAGGTTCTAGCGTGGGGGTGTAAACGGGTAGGAAACAAGCACAGGCTTAGCCTTTCATGGAGCTTCCACTTCAGCAGGAGACTGGTGGTGAATAAAACGTCAAAGAATAGTAAAAAGCAGAGAGTAGGAAAGGCTAGGCAAGGATTTAACACAGGTGCAGTGATGAAGAAAAACCGCATGGTCAGGAAAGGCCTTAAACAGAGGTGTGAATGGCAAGAAGGAGTCAGCTGTCAGAGGTCAGAGGGACACACCCCGGCCCAGGAGCAGCACACAGAGCATCAGACACTGTGATACTCTGAGGAAGCGACCAAGGCCCAGGGGCAGCACGTCCAGAGGCTGCAGACCAGAGGGTCTCGACTCACAGCCAGGCTGGGGCATTTGAACCCTGGTTCCACCACCAGAGCCAAGCAGCGAGGACCAAGTTCCCAACGCTTATGAGGGTTTTTTCCTCTGTACGTGGCTCTTGTTATTTACATAATGCAGCACAGCATCGACGCTGCATAGCACGATTACCTGCAGTACCTAAACAGGAACTATCGGCACACATCTGCACACCTGGCTCAGAATGGAGGTAAGTTAAATTGAAAGCAAACCAAACGCCTGAAGAATAAAAGTAAAAACTAGGACTGAACACTGCAATAAATCAGAAGTAGGGCCTCGTGTATGTACTAAACTCTTTCCAGATGAAAAGGGGCACTGTCACAACACTCATCCAACTACGCCCATGTGTGTATAAAACACAAAAGTTTCACACATCACCAAAGACCTTCCATTATAACACAGACGTGATATTCCCAGACAAGCACTGGTGACACGTCCTGCCTCTTCTGCTTGTTACTGTGCTGTAGACAAGGCAGCCCATGCGGTCCTCACTGGTAAAATACGGATAATAATGGTTCCCAACTCACAGGCTCGCTTCCAGGTTTAAAGGAATTAATATATGTTAGAGTAGTGCCTCAACAAGGACCTGCTGTACAGCACAGGGAACTCTCCTCAGTATTCTGTAATGACCTATAAGGGAAAAGCATCTGAAAAAGAATGGATATATGTATATGTCTAACTGAATCACTTTGCTGTACACCGGAAACAAACACAACACTGTAAATCAACTATACTCCAGTGTAAAATAAAAATTAAATTAAAAAAACAAGGTCCTATTGTATAGCACAGGGAACTATATTCAATATCCTGCCACAAACCATAATGGAAAAGAATATGAAAAAGAATATATATATATATATATATATATATATATATATATAGTTGAGTCACTTTGCTGTACAGAAGAAATTAACACAACATTGTAAACCAACTCTACTTCAATAAAATAATTTAACAAAAAGAATAGTGCCTTACACACAAAGTGCTATATGAGGGATAGTCATTATTTTTAGTATTAAAAGTGCTAGGTATATACCCCCATGTTCACAGTAGCTAAAAGGTGGAAGCAACCCAGACGTGTATCCATACAGTGGACTATTATTAAGCCTTAAAAAGGAAAGACATTCTGACACCTGCTACAACGTGGGTGAACCTTAAAGACATTATGGAGAGTTAAGTAAGCCAGACACAAAAAGACAAGTAGTGCATGACTCCACTTCTACGAGGCATTTACAGTATTCACATCCCTAGGTATAGAGTAGAATGGTGGGCGCCAGGGGCTGGGGGCAGGAAGGAATGGGGACTTATTGTTTAGCTGGTGCAGAGTTTCTGTTTGGGAAGACGATAAAGTTCTGGGGATGGTGGTGCTGACGGATGCACAACAATGCGAATGTATTTAACACCAGTGAACTTAAAAATTGTAAAGATGGTCAACTTAATGTTATGTGTATTTTACCCTAATTTTTTAAAGCACAAAATCTAAAGTACAGCACGAGATCAGATCAGGGCAGAGGCAGAGCAGCAGCTGTGTGGCAGCAAAGACCATCAGGACATGAGAGGCTGTGTGTCCCCAAGAGTTTCCATTCACACCAGAGGTGCTGAGTTCATAGCCTCCCTGGACATTCATGGGGACCTGATGCGATTCCCACTTAAGACTCTTTCTCCCTCCCATACTCGCCTGATGTGCTAGTCAAGATTCTTGTCGCAAGATATTACATAGGCTCGAGAACAAGGCTCAAGGCCAAGCCTCCAGGAAGAGACCCCAGACCACGCTGTCATACAGGGCTGGCGAGGAGACCAAGCCATTGATGTCGCCAAGTCCCGCACGCTACCATCTACGCAGATGCAGCAGCAGCTGCCGCCACCGTCTGCACCGTCACACGGGTGTAGGGAAGAGTCTACCACCCCCAAGGACTGCTGGCCTCAGCCCCACTCTCATCAGCAAGGTAAACTCCCCGTGGGACTTCCTGTTTCAAATTTCCAACCTGCACACTGAAATCTCGCACAGGCGATTCTGACTGGCGGATGGAAGCTGCCCATCCGTGCCCTAGGCTGGCAAAGTGAGTTTCTGGGTTCTTTCTTGGGATAGTGGGATTCATTAATCTGGAAATTTTACAAAACAGCACAGGTGAAAAGTACAGGGTAGCCACAGTGTTAACAAATGTTCATTGCAGTTCCCCATACCACCCCTCCATCTTCCAGAATCAATATACTCTCCCCTCCCTCACTTAACCCTTTTCAACCATAACGTCATCCAGAAAATGACCAGAAAGCTCCCACCACTGTCTGGGAGAGAACAACTTGACATTATCAAAATATCAATGATCCCTACATAAACCTTTAAACTTAAGGAGATAAGAACTAATGGGTCCCTCCTACACTGTTGGTGGGAATGTAAGTTGGTGCAGCCACTGTGGAGAATGGGTATAGAGGTTCCTCAGAAAACTAAAAGTAGGACTACCATATGATCCAGCAATCCCATTCCTGGACATATATCCAGACAAAACTCTAATCCAAAAAGACACATGTACCCCTATGTTCATAGCAGCACTATACACAATAGCCAAGGCATGGAAACGACCTAACTGTCCATTGACAGATGAATGGATAAAGAAGATGTGGTACATATATACAAAGGAATACTACTCAGCCATAAAAAAGAACAAAATAATGCCATTTGCAGCAACATGGATGCAATCAGAGATTATCATACTAAGTGAAGTAATTCAGAAAGAGAAAGACAAATACCATATGCTATCACTTATATGTGTAATCTAAAATATGACACAAATAAGTCTATCTATAAAACAGAAACAGACTCACAGACATAGAGAAGAGACTTATGGCTGCCAAGGGGGATGGGGGGTGGGAGTTTGGGATTAGCAGATGCAAACTATTACATGTAGAATGGATAAACAACAAGGTCCTACTGTATAGCACAGGCAACTATATATATTCAATATCCTGTGATAAACCATAATGGAAAAGAATATTTTGAAAAGAATACTTTAAAAAGAATACATGTACGTATGTATAACTGAATCGCTCTGCTGTACAACAGAAACATAACATTGTAAATCAACTATACTTCAATTTAAAAAAAAAGCAAGATAGAAGATATTGTAGCCAGGGACTTCCCTGGTGGCACAGTAGTGGTGGCGTGCACAACTACTGAGCCCACGAGCCACAACTACTGAGCCCACGAGCCACAACTACTGAGACTACGCCCCACAACTACTGAAGCCTGAGCAGCTAGAGCCCGTGCTCCGCAGCAAGAGAAGCCACCGCAATGAGAAGCCCGCACACCGCAACGAAGAGTAATCCCCGCTCGCCACAATTAGAGGAAGCCTGTGCGCAGCAACGAAGACCCAACGCAGCCCAAAATTAATTAATTAATTAATTAATTTTTAAAAGAAGATATCGTAGCCATGAAACAAGAACAGGATACATTTTTAAAGAAAGAAGCCATTTGAGAATATAATAAATGTTTTATAATTGGTAGTAAAAAAAAAAAAAGAACTAATGGGTTCACCGTTGGGCAGGCTCAGTTTGAAATGATAAAGGGAAAGTCAGGTCTGGAATTCGGGAGATGGTCTGGTGTGGACGTGGGAGCTGAGGGGTCGTTTGTGCGCTGGGCTCAGCGCTGGAGGAAACCGTGCGTGACACTGAAGGAAGGTGGCAGAAGCAAAGGAGCCAACGACAGACACTGAGGACGAGACGTCGAGGGCTGGAGAAGAACCTGGAGAAAAGCGGAGGAGTCTTCAGAGCTGCAAGAGCGTCACAGCACAGCGGGCGGCACAGAGGGAGAAAGGAGACTCTCTGGTTCGGCACGTGGATCCCTGGTGACGTTCCAGAACGCGGTTTCAACCGAAGCTCGAGAGTGGAAGGCAGAATTCAGTGGACTGAGCTGAGCAGGAGTGGGAGGTGCAGCGGGGGCGGGGACCCATCTATACGTCACAAAGTCCGTCTGTCAACGGAAGAGAGTACGTGGCAGGAGCCCTGATGTAACAGGGCGGCTGACACCACCCCAAGGGCACCCACGGTGGAGGTGGACAGTGGGGGGTCGGCCTGAGCATCCGCCGCCTGTGTACCCAGTTCGTATGTGGGCTTGGGTTTCCATGTCTCTTTATCTTCCTGTATCCCATCCAGCATCCTGCAAAGGCTCCGTTGAGTTTATCCAGGAGTGAAGATTCTAAAGACTGTCTCAATTCAGAACAGTTCTGCAGATAGGTACTTACTTAAATAGGGACTATGGCTTTGACAATAATTTAGGGGCTTCTAAAAATAAATTTGCATCAGCAATGCCAGATGTCTTGTTTTGTTTTTTCTAGGGTTAGTTACAAGCCACTTCTTGTGATTCTGAGAAAACGTTTACCCTTTGACAAAGAATAACTTTTTCCCTCACATACTTGTGTGTTCAATTTTAGTTTCCCCAATTCACTCTTACTTAACATCCTTGATTGGATATGTGCACTTCTTTTATTTTCTATAAAAAATGAGAAAAGGACATATGAGTTGAATTATTAACATAGCAGGCACATGTTACAATCTAATTATGCCAGCAAAACCAGCAATAACTTGTCGTATCCAGTTGCAAATCTCATTTCTTCAAGTCCTCTGGCTTTTAGAGCACCAGCGACGGCTGCTATAACGCGAGCTTGGAGAAAATCCCCTTGCTCAGAAATTCTTTACCGTCTTGCAATGTTAAAACTTTTGCTAACATAAAAACAGAGCTAACGGTCTTCCAGAAAGATGATGAAGTGGGTGACAATGCCAAGAACCTCCTCCTCACTCATGCTGTTACACGTGGACAACAAACAGTGTTAGCAGCGAGGACGCCACCGTGAACATTAAATCTGACCCGGCACAGTGCGGGGCAGGCCTGCCTGGATGCGGAGCGCAGAGATCACTGGGATATAAGCGCCAGATCACAGAATCAGACCAACATTCACATCCCAGTTCCACCTCACAGAAGCGACTGGGCGTGTAGGGCAAGGTACTTCCTTTCTAAGCCTTAGCCTCCTCGTGTGTCAATTCTGGGTAGTCAGATCCACAGCACAGGTTTCTTATGACGACTGAACACGGCAATGCAGGTAGAGGCTTTCTCCAGTGCCTTGCACCGGTAGTGGTGGTGGCATTGCTATTCTTCCACTTTGTCCACCAAAGTTCCTCAGAGCAGGCTGAACCCCAGCTGGCTTCTGCATCAGTTCTCACGACGTTGGCCTTCCTGCCCTTCACTCTGGCTGCCCTCCATTCCCATGTGTCTAAAATGAGTTCTAGGCTCCCGTGAGTCTCCTGAGATGCAGACTTCCCTTCTGTAAGGGGCTAAGGCATTGGTTTTCTGAGCACCTCTAGTTCCCCTGATAGTACTAAAGCCCTTCCCTGAACCATAAGTGTGTTTGGGTTTCCCAGAGAAACAGAACCAATAGGATATCTATATAAATACAGATATAAAGAGAATATATAAAGAAATTGGCTCACACAACTATGGAGGCTGGCAAGTCCCAAGAGCTGCAGGGTGAGTCAGCAAGCTGGACACCCAGGAGGGCTGATGGTTTCCTTCCAAGTCCAAAGGCCTGAGAACCAGGAGAGGCCATGGGTTTGAAGGCCTTCCAGGTTGAAGGCTGCCAAGTTTGAAACCCAGGAAGAGCGAGTGTTTCGGTTTGAACCCAAAGGCAGAAAAAAAGCCGACGTCTCGATTTGAAGGCTGTCCGGCAGGAAGAACTCTCTCTTACTCTGGGGAAGGGCAGCCTTTTTCTCCTACTCAGGCCTTCAACTGATTGGCTGAGGCCCACCCACATTAGGAAGAGCAATCTGCTTTACTCTGCCTACCGAGTTAAACATTAATCTTGTTCAGAATAACCCTTACAGACACACCCAGAATAATGTCTGACCACATATCCGGGCACCCTGTGGCCCAGACAAGTTGACACACAGACCTACTATGACAGTAAGCGTAGAGTCCCAGGGCTCAGCCTACGCTAATCAATAAAAGTCCTCTGGTTCAGGGCAGACACCTGACAATACACTAGTGAGACAAGCCAGAGAAGTCACATGCTGTGGACTCCTGGGAAGGCCATCCTCTCTCTCTCTTCCTTTCAGTGGGAGGCCTGGATCCACTGCAACTGTTCACGGTCCAGAGGGGAGCCAGTGTGAGGAGAGAGCAGGACAGGAGAATGCAAGAAGGATGCTGCAGCCTTGATCACGCCATGTAAAGTCTGATCATCGTGGGATGTTTCAGCTACCCGAGGGGATCCACCATCTTTACTGTGTAACCCAATTGGTTGGGTTTTCTGTAACTCTCAGCGTGAAGTCTAATGGCTCTGCTTCCTCCAACACCGGGACTGGTCTTGTCAGCAATGCTTCTCCTGTCCCGGAGCTCTGTTCCCCGCACAGCAGTCAGTATTTGGGACGCTGCCCGAGCTAAACGATAACCGGAGCTGTGACAGTGTCCCTCAAGGTCACCTCTGCCTTGTCTTACCTCATGAGGAGCTCACCAGGACGTCCCCCATCTTGCCCCCCAAATCTCAAGCAGACAGCAATGCTGTCCCAGAGTGAACCCACATTTGGAACACCCCTTTGGACACTGAGATTTGAACCACTGGTCACCATTTGGGGGTCAGGCCCCCAAACCCCGCCCATTCCCACTTTCTCCTTTCACAATAGGCAGAGCCATTTGGTCGTGGATTCTGACCAAATGTGGGAAAGAACTACCGAATTGGTACTATGACAGGAATAACAAAATGAATGATTAAATAGAGAATTGTTGTGGGCGACTATAATTTTTGAAACAAAACAGTATTAGGTCAAATCAGTAGCTTTTTCTCTCCCAAGATTCTTTCCTGAGGAAAGAAACAAGAGGTAGTTTGTGAAAGAGCATAATAGTTGCCTTCCATGCTGCTAATTTAAGAATTATTAGCCTTAACGTCCCATGACAGTGACTTCAGTTTCATATTTATTGCAGATCTGTCTGTCATCTGTGAATTTATTCATATAACCATCCTCAATCTACTTATATTCTTGACCAGGTTTAGGCTTAACGCTGGGTATTCTTTACATCTTTTTATTGAGCCACCTAGTTTTGATGCTCTGAAGTTTAATGAATAGATCCTTATTCAACCTAATCATAATCCTTCAATTTACAGACAGTATTTATAGCTCAAGAATAACCATGAAGCAAGAGTCGGGGATCTAGGACTGGTAGGACTTCCAGGTGTTTGCTGCCTGGATTACGGTCTTTACTCATGAAAGTCACAACTGAGTTAAATTCTGACCACGGATGAGAAAGGCGTAAAGACTTAGAGGTTTGGTCTAGGAAGGGCAGCAGTGCCTGGGTTGGGGACAACTCAGTTCGGGGATAGAAGGAAGTAGAACCAATTTCATCTGCTTCCAATTTGGCCCTGAACTCTCATCTTCAGGACGGCGTGGGGTTAAAGCCCTGCGTGCTAGCAGCGGTTAGCAGAGGCTGCTTTAGCTAAGATCTTGCAAGTGGCAACCCCAGGCTTCTTCTTGGATTGGTCTGTCCTCTCCCAGGCTGATTTTCTGAACCTCATGCTGCAGAGGGTCCGTGCTTGTTGGAGTTTGAAGGTTGACAGCCGGGTTGGCGCTGCCGACTCATCATGGAGCAGAGGTTGCCCTGGGTCTGCTCACTGGTTTTAAGCTGTGCTGCGCTGGCAGCAGAATTCCGTTTGAAAGATCGACGAGGGGAACAGAGCTGGAGAGGGAGCCTGAGGGGGTCTGGCCCAAGGAAAGAGAGGGGCCAGGCCAGTGATGAAACGGGTTTTGTGAGCACAGCCAGACACCTGCTGCCACCTCCACGCATGCGGCACTACTGCCTCTGAGAAGTGTCTCCGCTTTCAGGGGCAGTTTAAAGGCAGTTTTGTCCCAGAAGCCCCAAATGGCAGCTGGCTCATCAGGGCTTGACACCGGAAACAAACGTTCAAGCCCTGAGATTCCAACCTCCTGGCTGTAGGACTTTGGGCAAATCATTTAAATGAAAGCTTCTTTATTTATTTATATTTATTTTTGGCTGTGTTGGGTCTTCGTTTCTGTGCGAGGGCTTTCTCCAGTTGCGGCGAGTGGGGGCCACTCTTCGCAATGCGCGGGCCTCTCACTGTCGCGGCCTCTCTTGTTGCGGAGCACAGGCTCCAGACGCGCAGGCTCAGTAGTTGTGGCTCACGGGCCTAGTTGCTCCGCGGCATGTGGGATCCTCCCAGACCAGGGCTCGAACCCGTGTCCCCTGCATTGGCAAGCAGATTCTCAACCGCTGTGCCACCAGGGAAGCCCTGGGCAAATCATTTAAACTCTGAATCCAGGTTTTCTCATCAGCAAAGTTGGGGAAAGAACGCTTGTTTCCAAGAGTTTTGATGAGGATCAAATGAAACAAAGTATGTGACATGTTCACGTGTGACATACTTGGATAAAGCAAATCTTACTGAAGTCACCGACCTCTGGTGGGGCGGGGAAGGGGTGGGCAGAAGGATTTCCTTACCCGCCTGGTCCAACCCCTTCTGATCATAAATTGACTAACTCATCTAACCATTATCTGGGTCCATCTGTAACCTAAAGGTACATTACGGGTACCTACCTTAATAATACATAATAAAAAATACCAATAATAGGTTACATTTATTTCACACGTGCTCTGTTCTTCGCATTGTACAAAATACTTCATGAGCGCTCTCTCATTTAATCCTCGTAACAGCCCCACGGAGACCACAAGAAACTCAAAGCTACCAGACTGCTTAAGTGGTCTAAGATCACCTAGGTTGTGTGTGGTACAGCTGAGATTCGAACCCCAATAATTTGACTCCAGAGACCACACTTTAGAACTTAGACTCATTATCACTGTTTAAATGAGAATAATAGAACGTACAACGTTATGAAAAGAATTACGCCTGATTTACCAAACTGTTGGCTTCATCATAAATATATACAAACCCCCAACACAATACCATGCATTTCTAGCGTTAATCTTACACTCTCATCACTAAGGAACTGGTATCTTCAGCCAGGTGTGGCTCAGGGACTGTGCTGGGAGGATGTTCCACTTTCATTATCCCGATTCTGCTCTGAATGGTCAGGTGAGTTCTCAATGCTTTACTGAGGTGAGACTTGCTCCAAGGCCAGACTTGGATTCAGAGTTATGGGGACGTTATTTCCAGAGGCCCAGTCTCTCTTTCTTGAATCCGCTGCTGCAGAGATCTGCGCGGCAATGGAACCCAGGCAGGCTGGCCGTCCTCCAGTGCCCGCCCTACCTCCTACCCGTTTCCCCGCTCTGGAGCTCGGCACCCGGGGGGTCTTAAACGTGACCTCGAACTACACGGCAGCCTTGGCGCCTGACCGCCTCCTAAGAAGTTCTTTCCTGCGCAGCTGTCAAAGTGCTTTCTGTTCCACGTGCATCATCGGACAACCTGCTGACAGGTACAGCATCCTGGAGTTTTACTACTAAATGATTTACTAGCTTTGTCCATCAGTTAAAGTTACATAAATGGATGAAGTTCTATAATACAATGCAGGTATCAGTAGTGCTGAGGTAGGACTGTGAGAGCCCAGGTTAGGACGCTCTATGGGTACTCGTGGCTGAAAGCTGGGCTGGTCTTCCTTCTTTGCGCCCCACGGTGCTCCACGGTGCCAAGTCACTCAGTGTCTTCCCGTACTTGTCTGTCTTCTCTGCTGACTGTGACCTTCAAGATGGGACGGACAACATCTGTTTCACCCACCACTTTCTCACCAGCATGTCACAGTGCCTGGTCTGGAGTGCTGGTCAGTACTGGACAGACGGACGGACGGACGGACGGATGGATGGATGGATGGATTCTCCAGTCTTTCTGGCCTCTCGGAACTTCCAACCAGAGTATGGTTTCAGTTCCTTCTGCAGGTTCTGTCCTGCCATTCAGCACGGTGTTTGGGGTGAGGAATGTGCAGGGGGGCCCAGCGTGGAAGCCTGGAGATCGCTCTGCCCTGGCATAACTGACTCGGTGCAAAGAGATGCTGGGACCACCAGAAAGGGGTCTTAGGTAAATTCAAACTTCATTTTTGTAAATAAACCCTTTATTTTGGTAAAAGTGGCAAAGATAGTGCAGAGAGTTCTTGTACGTCCCTTCCCCAGTTTCCCCCCTTATTAACACTTTACACTTGTCACCTCACTGTCGAGGGCGCTTGTCACGACTACATAACCCAGATGGGTGCCCAGCTATGACCTGAGCCCTGGCGTGGATTGACGCAGTCAGTGACCGCCCTTCCCTTTGTTCCAGGCTCCTGTCCGGAAGCCACACTGCATGGGGCTGTCACCATGGGGCTCCTTAATCTCCTCTGGCTTGGGACAGTGTCTCAGGCTTTTCTTGTTTTTCACGACAGTTTTAAAAAGAACTGAAATACTTTATACAATTTCCCCCAATTTGAGTTTGATATTTTTCTTGTAATTAAACCGGGTTTAGGGAATTATTGCATCAGGGGTACATGCATCCTCATGACATCAGTGGTGACATTAGCCTTCTTCACCTGGTTCAGGTGCTCTCTTCCAGGTTTCTCTGCTGTGAGTTTCTCCTTTCCCTTTGATTTACTTGTAATGCTTTTTTTTTTTTTCATAAATTTATTTATTTATTTTTGGCTGTTGTTGGTTCTTCGTTGCTGCACGCGGGCTTTCTCTAGTCATGCCTCGCAGGCTCTAGAGCGCAGGTTCAGGAGTTGTGGCACGCAGGCTCAGTAGTTGTGGCTCGTGGGCTCTAGAGCGCAGGCTCAGTAGTTGTGGCGCACGGGCTTGGTTGCTCTGCGGCATGTGGGATCTTCCCGGACCAGGGCTTGAACCCGCGTCCCCTGCATTGGCAGGAGGATTCTTAACCACTGCGCCACCAGGGAAGCCCTACTTGTAATGCTTTATATCCAAATGTCATCGAGTCACTAAATCATAAGATGTGAGCTTGATGGAGCTGTGAGTCACAAGCCATTTTCAGCAGATTTTCGTTCCTTTTATGCTGATGTGCTGACTGTGACCTTAGAACTTATTCGGTTTTCTGGAACAGGATGGTCGATTCACAGGGGAAACGAGTCTGGAGCTGGGTCTGGTGCAGCTGACGGGCAGGTGCAAGAGCGATTCGGAGAGGAAGGGCCGGGAGGGCGGGAGGCCGTGATGGAGGACTGAAGACTCTCAGGCGGAGCAGCTCCAGGTGTGGCCACGGGAGGCCCTCGCAGCCACGGCAGAGCCACCTGGGACACCGGGCAGTTGAGGAGTCACTGCAGGAAGCTTCCCAGAGTGACCCTGGGGCCCTGAGTGCAGGAGGGGGTGACAGGAACGCCACAAATGGAGCGGGCGGCTTCATGACCCTACGACGGGCCACAGGCAGAGGGTTTCTGTTTCCATTTGTCTTACAAAAGATGAAACTGAAGCAGGGGATGCTGACCCCTCTTCCTGACCCTGAGGTTCAGAGGATGTAGGGAAGGAGGGGCCCTGGGGCAGCGTGTTCTTGGGTGACAGCCAGGGTTCAGTCCAGGCGACGAGGTCGGGGAACACTTAGGGATGATGTAGGGGACCTTGTCTTCCTGCAGCCACGGTCCAGAGGGTAGGACAAAGTGCCTGGGAGGGAGACGCCGGGGCCCCTGGGCCAGGGGAGAGGAAGCCCAGGCCAGCTAGGGGTCAAGACCAGAGGGCTTATATCTTGGGCACGGGTCCAGAGTGACAGTGATTCATGGGCTTATCCCGTGGGTATTTACTGAGCGCATCCTCTGTGCCAGATGGCAGCTCGGCATCGAGGGTGCAGACGTGAGCCGCCCAAGGGCCTCACCACGCGGCGCCTGCCTGCTCGTGGGGCAGACGTGGGCCTGCTGAGCAGACGGCCAAGCAGAGAGCGCGGGAGACGGTGCAGCTGCGTGGGGCGCGGGGAAGGCGGCCGGGTGAGGGCTGGAGGCCTGTGTGCGGGAAGGAAGGGGAGGGAAGGGTCAGAGCAGGCGGGTCCCTGAGGCCCTGGCCAGTCTGCAGCCTTGGTTCTGAGCGTGACCCCAGGCCAGGGGTGCTCTGCACGCAGGCGTGCCATGATCTGACAGCACATCACGGGCCCGCGGCCCAAGGCACCAGGAGGACGTGTGTGGCCCGGCTCCCAGGGGCCAGCTCCGTGCTGCTCTCCTTCCGGGTGAGCTGGCAGGAGACAGTGGGGCCTTTGGCCTCCCAGACTCGTGAAGTATGGGAAACGGACGCCTTCTGGGGAGGGGACTGCGGCCTGTAGGATGGGCAGCCTTGGCCCTGATGGGCTCTCAGCGCCAGGACGCCCACCCTCTGCGGGCCCAGGGGAGTCCGGGTCCCTGGGAAGACTCACACCAGCCTTACTGATGTGCGTCTGTGTTGGTTACACTGGCTGCAAAGAAAGGCCTTCGGGGTCAAGGCCGCCAGCCGGGGCTCCAGGCAGTAGCGAGAAGTGTGCCCCGTCCTTGCTGGGCCCCAGCTCCCGCCCGCAGGCGTCGCCGTCCAGCCAGCTGGGAGGCCTGGCGCCCGCAGAGGCCAGGGTCAGAGTCAGAAGCTCCGATTCTTCCCGTACTTAATCCTCACGCAGGTTGGGTCCTAGCACTGTAAGAACGTGGAAACCAGAGCTGGATGGAAGCCCTTCGGTCACCTGATCCAATGCCCTCTATGTCGCAGGTAAGAAAGGCAGCCTCCAGGAAGGCGAGGTGACCTGACCAAGGGTCACAGACCTCTGGGCGGGCGGAGCCCTCCTCACTCACAGCGCCTGCCCCACCCCCACTGCGGGGAGGTCAGCACGTCAGAAGGTCAATTCCACACAGTCCTGTGCCCCAAAGTCTCCCCGTCCCCTCACCCAGACCCGCAGCCATTCTGGTTGTGCTCAGTAAATAGAGCTTGGCGACCACGAGAGGTGGGCGTGGGGCTCGAAGTTCCCACAGCTCTTCATGGAATAGCGTCAGCATTAAAAGACAGTAACATGCCCAAGGTCACAGCAAAGCACGCTCACATGTAACCGATCTGTTAGGGTTTACTCCTGTGAATGCCTATGCTCTCCTTCAGAATACTCTCGTTGGGAGGTTACGTCTCTCTCCAGCTCTGGGCCTCCTCTCCCAGACGGCACCAGCAGTGCAAAGTAGGTTTTGAGTCCAAGGCACCTAAGTTAAATCTTAGTTCTAAAACACACTAGCTAGTTGTGTGACTTTGGGTGAGTTACTTAACCTCTCTGAACCTCAGCTTCCTCGATTATACAATGGACAGAATCATGGTTATGTTACAGAACTGATGTGAGGATTAAGTAAGATAATGGAAATGAATGTACCTGTGCTTGGTACATGACAGACTCTCAGAAATGTTTCCTTTCTTCTTCTTTTGGGAATTGTCCTCAAAAGTGAAGCATTAGCTTAAGTAACTTAACGGTGCCAAATCTTCATCTTCTGAAGATGAATTATACCTTCGAAAATGCCCCAAAGCTATTAGGATTCCAGCGAGATAAATAAGACCAACAACTGAGCAGACAATGCAGGGTGGGGCTGCTGTGTGAGCATGAGATTGATTCCTGTAGATCAAAGACACTTTTCTTGATGCCCACCGTGTTCCAGTGCTGGGCTGGTGGTGTGGCCACAGCAGTGACTGGGCCCTTGTCCCGTGGAGCTCGCGGGGCTGTGTGAGCTGCAGCGACATCGCTGTTGGAAAAAACAACACCCCGCTCTTCAGAGGTAGGCTCTTCCCAGGCGATGTGCGTGGGGTCCAAGACAGTCCAGAAACTGTTTAAAAACAAGTTTTGCTACTTCATATGTTAAACAATGGACCTGTAGCATCCTTACCTAAGTTGTAAGAAAGAACAATTCGACAATTCCCCAAATAATCAGCTACTCTTCACTGACCTGGCATGGTTTTATCAAGCAAAAATAATTAATACATTAATTGAATGTCATAATTAGGTGGCATTTTCCAAGCCTTGGGCTTCAAACCAAGAAAGCTATTGTTAATTTCCTTTGCTAGAATCTCGAATAGGGTCGTTATTACCTTAAATAACATGTAGCTCGTATAACCTAAAGATGAGTCTTACACTTGAGAAATGCTTTCATCCCGTGTACAGCCATAGCACCCAGGTAGGGAGTCTAAAGCCCTCTGTTCTGCCTCGATTTCCTCGGTTTGCGAATGGAGGCATTAGAATCACCTTCTCTCAACACGGTGGTGAGGTGTGAACGAGCCCATGCAGTGTAAACGGCTCAAACGCTGCCAGGAAGAGAGAGAGCCCGCGCTGCTGCCGTTATCTGAATCTGATGCGCGGCCCGTGGTGTCACGTCATGGGATGCAGACGGCTTCCTGCTCTGGGAGCCTATGTTCGTTCCCCTTGTGATGAAGAGCTGCCATCCAAAGTCCAATTTCTGAGTGGCAGGGGGTGGTGGTGGTGGGATGAACTGGGAGACTGGGATTGACATATATACACTAATATGTATAAAATGGATAACTAATAAGAACTTGCTGTATAAAAAAATAAATAAAATTCTAAAATTAAAACAAAAACAAAGTCCACTTTTTGGGTTTCCCTTCACAGTCAGCAAAACTTTACGTAGCATGATAATTATGAAAAGAGAAACAAATGTAAAGATGCGACTCCTCCCCGCCCCGCGCAGCCTCAGATGCACAGGACACCCGCGTGGTGAAATGGGGCTTCCTCTTGGATTGCCCTGGGCGCGTGAGGACCCACGGCGCTGCGCGGACAGCAGCTCGCCAAGTGTGAATTTGACCTCGAACATTCCTTTCTGAGTTCTGCAGTCCTTTGTCACAGTGTCCGTGGGATAAAGGTACAATAACACACTGAGATCAAGGAAGACGGGAGGAGATGTGGGGAGGAGACCTCAGCCTGACTGCCTCTCACTGGGCCCCGGGACCCTGAGGGCAGGGCCGGCTGGGAAGCTCCTCTGCCACTCACTGCAGTTTGGTTTAGGGTCACAGCACTCAGAGAAGAGGAAAGAAAGCAGTGACAGTGACACACCTGGTGTGGAGATTCCGAAAGGCCACGACCGCCAGCCTCCAGGACTCGGGGTCTCTAGTAACATGGTGGTCGGATGCAGCTGGAGGGGGAAGGGCAGAGGTGGAGGAAGAGCCAGGAGAACAAAGAAATACTTTATGTCCCAACAGGGAAATCAGCTTCCCTGTCCTGGACCCAAAGCTTCAATGCCTTCGGTGTTAGATCCACAGCCACTTGGTCTGACCCGACGTGGTCCCAGGACCCGGGAACAGGGCTTCCCTGAGGCCCTCTCCGTGGGGGGAGCATCAGGAAGCCCCTCCCCAGAGGTGACCCCTTGGCAGACAGAGAGGGAAGACTCAGGACTTCCTTGCGAGGACCAACCAGTGCAGGGGGGTAGCAAGGTGCCAAAGCTGAGGCGTGGGCCAGGTTGGGCCAGAGCTCCATCCCCCTCCCCCGATGTCCAACTCAAGGCTCCAGGGAGCCGCAGTAGGTAAGGAAGGCCGCTCCCCTTTCACCCCAAACAATCTGAGGAGCAAAACCAGACCCATGGCTTCATCAGTTCACTTGTCCAGCCAGACACACAGAGCAACTTGCTTATTCCTAGCCTCACCCCTCTTCCGAAACAAAGCCACCCAAACACACAGACGTAGGTAACGGTCCTCTCAGCTGAGTATGCGCAGCTCAGAAGATGAGTCGCTAAGAGAAGCCGTCTTTCCATTCACTCAAGGTGAACACACACGTGTACAGGAATTCTCCACCTGGGTGCTGGACACTGCTAGCTCCAAGGGGACGACGGTGAATGATCAGATAACACTGCCACCTCCACGGAGCTGACATGCAGGACAGAAGAACAGGGTGGCATGGGAGAGTGTAGGAGGAGGACTTAATTAACCGTGTATTTTATATGGAAAAGGCACGATGACTCTGAGGTTAAGTTTATTCTTTTACTACTTTAAAGGCAGAGGAATTTGCTGAGCCAGGTGCATAAGCTTTGCCAGCCTGCCCCTTTCTGGAACTTCCAAAGCATCTCTAAACGGATCGTAAAGTACTTTCAGATGTGGGCAAACAACAGACCCTGGGCGCTTCTATTCTTCCATCAGTTCTAGTCTTAACTTTAGCTATTTATTCATCTGGTAAAAAGTGACTAATTTCCTCCATTCAACTGTTTCAACATCCATGAAATGCCTGGGACCTGCTTCTACCCCACTTCCCATATGAAGACCAGCTAAAACGTCTTACAGGGCTTTTCATAGAGAAATGTGCTGGTTCCCTACAGCAGTAAAACCTGTTGTTAATATACTCCCTGAATTGTCAAACCACTAATCTTAATATGTGATATCCTCATAACTCTTCCAACCCAAACACTCAAAAGACACTTTCCGTAATAAGATTTGGCACTGCCAAGGTCATTTACCTAACATATCGCAGTTGCTCTCTTCTGAGTCGTGGCCAGGGGAAGACGGAAATCCTCAGCCCCCTGCCATGAATCTCCATGAGGCCGCCTGGCTGGGGATTAGGACTTCCGAGAGTACTTAGAGCTGGAACACAACTGTGAGATTACTGACTCCATCTTCACCATTTGACAAAACAGAAAACTGAGGCCCAAGGAGGTCGGGTGACTCGTCCAGAGTCACTCGGCTAGTAGGGCCAGTAGCACCCGAGGACCGGTGTTGGGGCCCTTGGTCTCGAGGGCTCTTCTCACCAGCACTGAAGGCCACGGCCCGGCACAGTGCCTGGTACGTGGCCCCAGGCCACACCACGCGATACATGCTTTAGATGGACGAGGCGGTAGCTGGGGACGTGTGAGGTGCAGCATCAACTCGTTACTAACTCCTCACGACAACCCAGCGGGGTCAGAACCTTTATACCCTCAATGTGCTGAGTCACACAGAAGGTAAGGAAAGTGCCCAAAACAACACAGTCAGAAAAGGCCAGAGGCAGCATTTGAACCCAGGCCTCCGAGTACCAAGGACGAAAGGATGGATACAGAGCAACATATGTACCCTGAAGGAGCAGGGGAGACCGGGGACAGTTTAAGAGCAACATAGAAACTGAGTGTCACACGAAAGGACAGTCTTACCACAAACACATATGCTTCATATTATCCACATGTGGACCAGAGGCTGAGGCCCCTTTACCCTAAGTGGGACATCACCCTCTGGACTGATAGAGACCATAGGTTTGCTGATCCAAACCGCAAAGACTATGTAAAGTAAGACAGGGCACAGCATTTGTTTTCCTGGCACATGAATTTTGAATTATAGCAACTGGCATTCTGTTGTTCATAAAAAATGTGAATTATAAATGTAAAATCATAGTCATAATAACACCTTCTGAAAGGTGGCTAGCTGAAATCGACTTCCTTTTTAGATGGCAAAGGGCACAGTATCACAAGGAGCTAGCGCTATTCTTGCATGAATGCCAGGGTTACGATCCTCGTACCATCATACGACATCCCACCCTACACTGGAAGGTTCTCTCTGGTGCTGACATTTCTAAAGTCTCCCCATCGACACCTCCAAACGCAGCTTGGTGGTTATTCCCAGGAACCCTCCTCCTTCAAGACTCACTGGGGTAGAGCTTATTTTGCTAAACCTGACATTTGTCTGTCCATGCTTATCGCAAATGGATGCGCAGGCCTCATGAACTCCCCCCGGAGGGCTTTCCCTTCTCTCCCGGCTAAATGAACCAGTGGCCCACCACCCCGGGCTGCTGTGGGTGTGATGGGAACTGGCTCCTCCCCTGTGGGAAGAAGCATAGGAAGGAGCTGGCACGTCGTTGAAGCGACGGCTCTTTGTGGGCGTTTTACATCCTCCCCTCTGCACGCTGCCCCGAGCGCAGGGCACCTATTATTCGGGGTGACCCAGCCCAGGCAAAGCTCTGCAAGGCCCCCACAGACCCTGGACGCAGAGGGAAGCCTGAGCCTGCCGCCTGCCATTTTATTTCTAAAGGTGTCTACACCTAAATGGTATAAATAATCCACGATAACTCTTCCTTGGTCGACGTGTTCGTGTTTGAAAAACCCTTGTAAATTCCTATTTCATGGCCCACACGATAATCCATTCCTGAAAGGGTCTGGTTCCCAGCCAGGTTTCAAACAGCCATCAAGAAAATGAAGGGAGGAGCCTCCCTGGTGGCGCAGTGGTTAAGAATCCGCCTGCCAATGCAGGGGACACAGGTTCGAGCCCTGGTCCGGGAAGGTCACACATGCCACAGAGCAACTAAGCCCGTGTGCCACAACTACTGAAGCCGTCGCAATGAGAAGCCCACGCACTGCAACGAAGAGTAACCCGTGCTCCCCGCAACCAGGGAAAGCCCGCACGCAGCAACAAAGATCCGACGCAGCCAAAAAAATAATAAAACAAAATTTAAAAAAAAAAAGAAAAAGAAAACAAAGGGATTGTTTTGGTGTCTCTTAAAATTCTTGTCTGAGTCCGGATGGCTGAGTCACCAGCCCCCAAATACGACAAACGTGAGACCAAAGCATCGCCCCGCTCACATGTGAGGGGCTCCCGAGCTCCCAGGAGGACAAAGCCGCAGGGGAGACAGCCCCGCAGGTGTGTGCTCCTCGGACACCTCGTGGCCGGGGAGAGAAGTACCGTCCTGCACCTGCCACCTCACAGCAAGCAGGTCCAGAAGGATGGTCAGACGGCGAGCTGGCTGATCCGCCTCATTTCCCGGTGAGAAAGCTGAGGTCCAGGGTTAGAACCACCCAATCTCATGGCTCCAGTAGGTGGTGTTAGCACCTCTGCCCCACAGATCATTTCTACCTGAACATGGATACGCAGCAGCTCCAGGCAAATCACCCATGAACCCTGAGCGTCCAGAGGGAGTTTCAGTGGCTCATGGCTCACTAGGTATTTGCACCTAAATGCAGTGATTTTTCCAAATTCTATCACTCATCTTTTATCGATCGTGGCACTGCTTCATGAAAAGGAAAAAAACCTGAAACTCACATTCCAGTCTAAAAGAAAACGAGGCCAAAAGAGTCTTGGAGAAAACGTTTCAGGCAGTGCCCCAGCTCTGAAACTCTGCAAACATACCTCACACAAAACCCTTTCTGCGTTTCGTGACCATAAAACGCAAAAGCCGATGGAATGTTCTCGCTCCTCAAACACTTGATGTTTTAGATCCAAAAGGAAAATATCACGGAGCTAAAGAAATTCGTGCTGCAGGTACAGGCAGGTCTCCTAAACTGAAAACAAGACACTGAAGGAGACTTGCTGCTCTTCAGCCTAAAGAGCAGCAGGGGAAGCAGAAAATTCAAAAGAATCAGGCCTCAGAGCTGTTACGTCAAGTAGAGGGAAAAATCAGAAGCCAAAGCTTTAGTCCCCAAATATCCCTACAGGAAGCTCGGTGGGACGATTTTCCAAGGAAAACAGGAGACACATTTTATAAATAAAAAGCTGCTCAGGACTGAGAGTCAAACAAGGAACCCAGCGGGGGGAGGAGAGGAAGCCGCCGGGCAGGCTCTGGGCGCAGGCCTCCCGCCGTGCAGAGGGTAGGGGCGGGGCGGGGGGAGGGATGTGCAAGGCCAAGACGCTGAATATTTATGCTCTTCTTATCAAACGTGTCTTTCATAGAGAAATTAGTCACATCCTACTGTGTCCAAAGAGTCCCCTAAAGTAGGACCCTTTTACACCATCCGTCTCCCCTTGTCGTCTGGCTGGTGTCCACGGAGACCAGTTCTCAGCTGGAAACGGGGGAGTCAGGCAGAGATGTGCTGGCGAGTCCTAGCAACCCGCCAGGAACACTAGTTCTTCAGGTAACGGATTAAAAGTACACACACACACACACACACGCACAGAGTCTGTATCAATAGGAAGCACCCTGACTTAGGTGAAGGTCCATTCTGAATTTAAATATAAGATCATTTCTTAATGACAACCAAGGAACAAAAATGTTAGGACCAAACTGTGCCGCTGAGCCCGAGACAGCCTTTGGAATCGGGCTTGGTCCTCCCGTCCTTCCACTGGGAGCTGTACGGAGAGCAGAGACCCGAGGGGCCCTGAGGCCCAGCAAGGATGCAGCGGGGAGACACAGCTGAGCTCTGCCTACAGCCATTGGGGCCCCTCAACGACCAGGCAGGTTTCCATCTGCATGTGGCAGAGGAGACACGGGGGGAAGAGAACACGACAGAGAAGCCAGGCCTCAGAGACACGCAGCCCTGGGGTCCTGCTGTCTGCACACCCCCAGCGCCCTCCCCGCCCTCCTCTGGTCCTGGGGAACCAACCACCAGCAGGCCCCTCCCCGTGATTCTGACGGCGCTGCACCCTCTGCATCCAGTCCCGACCCTCTCCTCAGAGCCTGCCCCTGAAGCCACCCACTTCTCTCAAGATTCAGCTCGGAGGCTCTCCCCCTCTATGGAACCTCTTCTCTCCTCCCCTTGTCCCTGGACCAGCCCCTACAGGGACCATTCTCTTGTGACCAGCGGGCACAGCATTATTCGAGGCTTCCTTCGACCGACCACCCCCCGGAGACTAACCTCCCCCACACACTGGCTTGTGCATATGTGCATCCCAGGACTCCCAAGTCCCACGCCCGGGCATCCTCCAGGAGCCCCCAGCAGGAGGCGAGGGGCAAGACCCTGTCAATTGGTCCTGGTGAGCGTGGTCAGAGCCTGCACAGGTGAGTCAGCAGGTGCGGCTGGAAGGGGGCCAGCCAGGAAGCCCAGAGGCCACCCACGAGGGGTGTCTGATGGCACAGGACAGGCTGCACCCGGAGTGCATGGGGGGAGGGGACCGTGACAGGGGTCAGTGGGGGGCCACTGGGCAGGAACAGTGAGGACAGAACATATCCAGCGTCTGAGGAAGTGTCGTCTCCTCCAGGATAAGGTCATCCACCCAAAATGTCCAGACAAAGACAGACAATCTTGATGACTGCAGACACTGCCTATCTACCGGACTGGAAATTGCATCTGCCGGTCACGTCCTCGTGGCAGGTCACAGGGACCCTGCAACAAGGCACGAGCTGTGTCGGGAGAAGAGAAAGGGAGAAGGTATGGGGGTTAGTGCCAAAGCGTCCCGTACAGGTCACAGACTCTCCCATTCACATATGTCAAGGAAATCCAGAGAAGAGAAAAGGCTTTCTTTTTTTTTTTTCTTTTTGGCTGCATTGGGTCTTCGTTGCGGTGTGCAGGCTTCTCACTGCGGTGGCTTCTCTTGTTGTGGAGCATGGGCTCTAGGCGCGTGGGTTTCCGTAGTTGTGGCATGCGGGCTCAGTAGTTGTGGCTCGCAGGCTCTAGAGCACAGGCTCAGTAGTTGTGGCGCACGGGCTTCGTTGCTCCACAGCATGTGGGATCTTCCTGGACCAGGGATCGAACCTGTGTCCCCTGCACTGGCACGTGGATTCTTAACCACTGCACCACAAGAGAAGTCCCTCGAAAAGGCTTTCTTATGGCAACCCAACCAGTCCCTGGCAGACCTGGGTCTAGAACTCATTTTAGCTTACAATACACTCACCTGGAAGAACGTGATGGGGAAAAAACCCTCAAGCACACAACTTAGATGGTCTAGTTCAGAAGTTAACAAGTAGCACGTTTCTGAGAGGTGGGGAAGCCTCCTGGGACGTCACAGAGGCACCAGTGCAGGAGGCTTCCCTCTAGATGTCGAGTCTATGTTGTGCAAACCAGCACCACCAAACGCGGGCGACGCGCAGCTCCTGCCCACAGAGCCTGCAGGGCGGGCGCAGCCCTGCAACCTAGAGACACCAACTGTCAACAGGACACGGAATCCTGAATTTGGAGCTGGATGCGGACAGGTTTCACGCAACATCAGGAAAGTACAGTACCATCCCTGCGTTTAAACCCCTGCCTGAGACACAGCACGGAAAACGACGTCGCCGCGGTGAGTTCTTGCCCATGGCTGAGACCCAGCCCGCTGCCCCGTGTCCCAGGCTGCCCTCCTCCTTCCCCAGATGGTGCCTGACGGTACATGGTCGGAGCCGGCCTCTTGTCCTAGAAACATAAGGCACCTTAACTGTGCTGACTGCGTTTGTTCTGTTTCACTGGTCTCGTCTTTTAACAGGGAGGATGGTTTTCCAGGAGAACTGGTCCAGCAGGGAAACTGGGCTCTGGGAATCTGACCGGTCAGCATTATCAGATTTCAAGGAACCAGAACACACCGAAGATTGTCATGTCTTGTTACTATCTGAGATCAACTTTCTATCTGTTTCCTAATATCTACTATAGACAAGGAACCTTATGAGAATTTCTCATAAATTTGTGGTTAACATCCATCCTCTGACTTCTACAGAGAGTTCAGAAAGAGTCTGAACGTGTCTGCAAACAAAAATAATCAGACTCACCTCTTGTTGGCTTGTACGGCCCCTGCAGGCGTCCATCTACGTGGCTCCGCGGTGAAGGTGGTTTAGGAACTTTCTGCAGAATATCCACACACGCGGTGCAGAGGCCTCCGTGATAAACAGAGCTCCCACGGTCCCTTTAAATGTGCGTGGACTTTTGTGTCTGCAGTATTCCAAAGTGAGCGTCTTGGCAGACGTAGACAGGAAATCATGACACAACAATACTGCATTTTTAGACCTTACTATGACCACTTACACTGTCTTGAGTATTATTATTTCTGCTCCAGCTATTGCTATTTTATAGCAAAGGAAACAAAATAACCAGACAGGCGACACATCTGTCTTCAGGCCGCTCATCTTGTCCAGGGTCAGATTCAGGCATTTTGTCACCATCAAAGCCCACGGGGGTCCTCAGGAAAAATAAGCTGGAATCTACGTGATAAAGTCCAATCTCCCCTTTCGTGCTTAGTCCAGCTGCACTTGCCTGTAGGGCCGTGCGCAGGCGCCTCGCGCCTCAGACTCCAGCGGGCCGGGGTCAGACGCGTCGCCCACGACACACAATTCAAGATGGCGGCCGCAGTGGGCCGTGTGCAGAGAGGTGGCGCCGGCACTGAGCCTGGAGCCTGAGCCGCTCGGCGGCGCCTGCGCCCGCCCCGCAAGAACCCCGCCCACAGTCCCGCCCGTCCTGTATAAAGCGGCCCCGCACAGGCTGCCGGGACAGCGTGGGCTCTAGAACGCGGCGACTCCCAGTCCTTTGATCAAAGAAGGAAACTTTCCTTTGCTTTTGAACCGAACTCCGTCTCGTTCTATTGTTTCCAACGACACCGGCAGGAGGACCCTCGTTGGGCCTGACTCCACAGGGTTGGTAACAATTTCTGAACCTAATACTGAATTTCCGTAGCCAAAGACTTAATAGTCCTTGTGTTTACTCCATTATTACCAGCTCCTATCTCAGTTTCCTTTTCCTAGATCCTTCGGGTTTGTTTGGTTATTCTTTTTCTTCCAGCATCTTAAAATGAATTCTAACCTGTATTTTAAAAATTCCTTCTAGGGCCAAGAAGGTATTTAAGGCTATTTCCTTGAATGACAACTTTCCCTGGACCCCGTAGGTTTGGGATAAGTTCCTCTAGTTTCAATGCACACTAGATGACTTGTAATTTCACCCTCGACTTCCTCTTTGCTCTACCGGTACTGTGTGAGTGTGCTCCCTGATTCCCAAGCATTTTGATTGGGTCTTTACACAGTTCATCTAATTTTATTGGATTTTGATGAGAGACCAAGGGCTTTAAAATCTCGACTTTCGTGAACTAGTTGAAAGGTCCTTCATCATCAAGTACCAAATTGAATTTTATAAATTTAATACATTTTAAAGGATAAAAAAAACCTAAGGGAAAACGATATATTATGTATTTGTAGGATACAAACTTCACGTGTGTTATTACATGAGATTGTGGATGTGTGAGGATCCCATTTATCTTTGATTATTTAAAGTTTACTAGATCCGCTGCATTACAAAATAAGAATATTTACAACCATTCATTATATTTGTGCTTTATCAAGTTCTGCTTATATTTCTAGTAGCTTTTGCTTTCTGTGTTAGGTATGCAGGCATCTTACTTTAAACAATATAAGGTAATGTTAACAACAACATCAGATTCTTTTGTCACCTGGGAGATGCAAACTAAAAGCATCCTGATCTATGCTACACAGCCATGTAGTGGGAACACCAAAATGAGAAAGGGAGCATGACACGTGGCCATGAGGATGAAGAGGCACTCCCACACTCCAGTGGGGATAAATTTGGCACCTTGGAAAACTGATAGGACCTACTAAGGCTCACCAATCTGCATACCCTCAAGCCAGCTGCTACACCCCTCAGTATTCATCATTCATACATTTACCGTAAGACAGTTCGAGAAGGCCCTCAGCCGCTTTACTCATAAAGTCCTCAAACTGGGAGCCCAAACTTCCATCATCGGTAGAACTGACACATACATTTGGTGTCGTGCAGTAGACGCAGTCACAGGAATGAACAAACCACGGCTGGTGTGTGGTAGACACACCAGGCATGAATCTTACAAACATCCTGTTGAGTGAAAGAAGCCACACACCAAAGAGTGTGCTATACTCGTTTGTGGAAAATCCCCAAATTCTAGAAGTCTAGACAGTGGGTGGGGCCCTTCCTGGGGCAGAGCAGTGACCAAGAGGGGACCAGAGGGGACCTGGAAGCTGTTTCTTAATCTCAGTGCTAGTACTTGGTTGTGTTGAGTGTGTGAAAATCCCAGCGGCTGCCTGCACACTTACCACTTATGCACTTCTCTCTGTGTGTGCGACATATTCCAGCAAACCTGCTTTGTAAACATCGGGTACAGGGCTCCACCCAGGAGTTAATGAAACAGAAAATGCAACCTTTATCTTTTTCACGAGGTAGAATGCAAATTCCAAGGAAATATGTGTCAGGCGCTGCGCAAATTTCTTTTCCTAAATTTTGTTATGAGACTCCGTTCACGTTGTTAAACAGCCAGCACTGCCCACTGAGGTGGGTGTTATGGTCCCATTTTACAGATTAGCCAAACAAGGCTCTGAGTGGAATCTGAGTCGTCTGAGACCACACACGTGCTCCGGGGCAGATCTCTCCCGAGGGGCGGGGAAGAAGGGGCGGAGCTCTTTAGTTCTAGTGGTGACCACACGATGATGAGGTAGCCTTGTTGAAGCCGAGAGCCTGGAGTGAGGACAAATCTCAGGACCCTGTGTGCAGATTATTTTTTCTGTGAAGTGTAGAAACGATCTTCCCTCAAGATATTTCATATGAATTGCTTAGAGATAATTCAAACTAAAATTAAACGGTAGCATTCCTCCATCTAACTTCCCAAATTCCCTTCCACACTGGTTTTATTTCATTCCCCGTCATCATAAAGCCTGGTATTGTTTATAGTGTCATTTTATACAATAAATTTCTTCCACAACAAGTTTTTACTCTTACAGTATTTGTAACTTTAAAAAAAGTATATGATTCAACCAATTCCATAAAGTAATATTACAGCTTTATTTAAGGCATTTGATGTGTTTGTACTAAATTAAACTCAGATCGAGAAATATTTATTCAAAATGTATACACCCTGTCTATTTCCAAAAAGCGTTCGTGCATAATAAAAGGTGCCTGTAAAATAAAGCTGAAATACACAATTTAAAACCTCATGGGGGCTTCCCTGGTGGTGCAGTGGTTGGGAGTCCGCCTGCCGATGCAGGGGACACGGGTTCGTGCCCCGGTCTGGTAGGATCCCGCGTGCCGCGGAGTGGCTGGGCCCGTGGGCCGTGGCCGCTGAGCCTGCGCGTCCGGAGCCTGTGCTCCGCAACGGGAGAGGCCACGGCAGTGAGGGGCCCGCGTACCGCAAAAAAAAAAACCTCATGGAAGGAGAGGAAATTAATTTAGGAAATTAATACAAAGGCCGTGATTGAATATTAAATTTAGCTCTAAGCTTTCTGGAAGACAAGAAGTACGTAAATCTCCTAATCTGATAACAGAAAATAGATCCGTTATTCAAAGAAGACAGTTTTCCAGATACAAATTTCCAAGAGGCATGCCAAAAACCTTATACAAAAGGTCTGATAATGAGTGATATATGTAGATGTAAAGTGATACAAAGAAGTCCATTTTAGGAGGAAACTTTTACAAACAAAACAGCCTTGGATTTTATTTTTTGAGAATGAGTTCCAAGGAAAAAACAAAAGAAAACAGAAACAAAGAGAGACTGTGGATTTTAAAAGGCAGCAGAGACACACTGGGCCGCCCAGGCGGCGGCGGTCAGGACAGCAGGTCACCCTCAGGGGTCACTCAGCAGTCACGGGGCCAGACGTGCCCTGCACCTTCTGTGCCTTGGTTTCCCTACAGGGAAAAAGTGGAAACAACAACACTTTCCCTGCCCTGTCACATTAAAGCACTCTGGGAAATGCAAAATGCTTGACCACTGCAAATCCATCATCTGACCTCTACCAGTACCATCAAAATGGGGCGGGTGGAGGGAAACCACAGCTCATGTTTCCAAGGTTGAGAAGCAGTTAACGTTGGTCATTCTCCTCGCAGCCTTTGTCCTGAGGATGCTGTCGTTTGTTCCACTCGCTGTCCTTTGCAATTTTGTGAGGAAGCGCATTTATTAGAAAATATCAACGTGTGATGAATCAGCACAGAATTAAAACCATGTGACCCTTCCTTCTGAGTTGTGCTGGCCCTATGTTCTGCCCCCCCATACAAGCCTATAAACACAAAAGTCCCCCACTTAAAATTACGAGAGACACAAAACGTGGCGTGAAACTCACTGAGCACTTGCTCTTCCAGAGGAGCACGCTCTGTTCCTAGAAGCCAACAGTCGTGGATTACAGCCTGGAAATTACCAGTGAACCTGACACTCTGCGTGTGTGTGTGTGTGAGATGTGTGTGCATGTAAATGTGTATTCATATACGTGTGTGTATGTAACCATCAAACAATCCCTGTCCAGAATCTGGGAGATGGAGCGTTCTCTTTTCTCCCCCCACCGAGTAGAGAAGAGGTTGCCAAAAACTCTTTCCTGCATCTCCCAAACTGCAGGGGCCACAGCTGCTGAGACCGGAGAAGTTTGATTTTTTAAAAAGACAACATTGGGTTTCCCTGGTGGCACAGTGGTTAAGAATCCTCCTGCCAATGCAGGGGACACGGGTTCGAGCCCTGGTCCGGGAAGATCCCACATGCCGCGGAGCAACTAAGCCCGCGAGCCACAACTACTGAAGCCCATGCGCCACAACTACCAAAGCCCGCGCACCTAGAGCCCATGCTCCACAACAAGAGAAGCCACCGCGATGAGAAGCCCGTGTACCGCAACAAAGAGTAGCCCCCACTCTCAGCAACTAGAGAAAACCCGCGTGGAGCAGCAAAGACCCAATGCAGCCAAAAATTAAATAAATAAATAAATAAATTTTTTTAAAAAGACATTTGAAAGCTGCTAAAAGAGCAGATCTTTAAAGTTCTCATCACAAGAAAGAAAAAAATTGTAACTGAGTTCACAGGTTAACTAAACTGGTAGTAATCATTTCACAATTTATCAAATTATTATGTTGTACACCTTAAACTTACACAGTGTTATATGTTAATAACGTCTCAATAACCCTGGAAGGGAAACCAAGGCTGACATTTCATCACCTAAGCTCCTGTACCCCCATGTCCCCCACATGTCGTTTGCCAAAGCAAGTGTCCACGTCAGGTCGAGCAGACAAGTAACACAGCACCGAGTCAGAGAGCGGGACGAGGAGGAAGCCGAGCTAGGCTGGGACATCCCTCTGTCTGCAAATGTACCCTGAAGAAGGAAAGGACTACGGCAACACCAAACAGGAAGCACTTAGATTGAGTGAGTTTGTATGTTCCGCTCAACTAAGCCACGATTGGCATCATTAACCAAGACCCATGTGCAAAAAAAGGCTTCATTATCGACTCAGACCCGTTTAAAATATGTTTACACATATATCTTCATACAACATTTGCATCATCCCGTCAACTGTTGCACTGTTGTTAAAGCTTTGAACTTGAATTTAGCCAACAGCAGACCTCTGCGAACCAGTTTTTAATCGAAGTTCCCAGCGGTGTTTCTCTAAGTGCGTTTCTTAGAGCATCAGTGTCGAAATCAACCCGAAGGGCCTGATCAAATGCAGATTCCCAGGCTCTGCCACTGGCTGGTTGGGGCAGCCTCTCTGGTTTTTTGTTTTGTTATTTTTTAGCATCTTTATTGGAGTATAATTGCTTTACAGTGGTGCGTTAGCTTCTGCTTTATAACAAAGTGAATCAGCTATACATATACATATACCCCCATATCCCCTCCCTCTTGCGTCTCCCTCCCACCCTCCCTATGCCACCCCTCTAGGTGGTCACAAAGCACCGAGGTGATCTCCCTGTGCTATGCGGCTGCTTCCCACTAGCTGTCTATTTTACATTTGGTAGTGTGTATATGTCCATACCACTCTCTCACTTTGTCCCAGCTTACCCTTCCCCCTCCCCATGTCCTCAGGTCCATTCTCTACGTCTGTGTCTTTATTCCTGTCTGTGTCTTTATTCCTGTCCTGCCCCTAGGTTCTTCAGAACTTTTTTTTTTTTTAGATTCCATATAAATGTGTTAGCATACGGTATTTGTTTTTCTCTTTCTGACTGACTTCACTCTGTATGACAGACTCTAGGTCCATCCACCTCACTACAAATAACTCAATTTCGTTTCTTTTTATGGCTGAGTAATATTCCATTGTATATATGTGCCACATCTTCTTTATCCATTCATCTGTCGATGGACACTTAGGTTGCTTCCATGTCCTGGCCATTGTAAATAGTGCTGCAGTGAACGTTGTGGTACATGTCTCTTTGGTTAACACGGAGGAATTTCTGTTTTGATCAAGCTGCCCAGATTAAGTCCATGCACAAGGCATTCTGACGTCTGTCCTTTAAGTCAATTCAGGAAGGCTCATGTCTTCACGGTCAGGACACCTGATGACTACGTGTGAACCCGTGCTGTGAAATGGTGAGTCAGGCACGTGTGTGAGCGTGCAATCCCGTCTCTGATCTAAGTGGTCGGTGGGGAGAAAACAGCGATTTCGTCTGGAAACAAGATGTGCTTTGAAAACTGCAGTACTGTAAACACGCAGCATTGAAGAATGTGGCCTAGCACTTCGTCACCGGGCTTCCCACCGTGCTTTTTAATTTTAGGTTACTTTTCCCTTCTTCTCCCATTCCATTGGGAATGTTAGAGTTTAACATTCCCAATGAGACCAACGTTGCTTATCCATAAGCCTTCGGGGCAAATACTGTGTCCCTAAAATTTGGGAATAAGAAGAAAAGTCACAAAACGGTCTCTTCCTTCTCTGTGATGATCTCACGAATCGACCACAGCCTGCGCTCCTGTAACACAGAGGATGTCACAATTTCTCAGCAAACGTGCCCGAGGGCAGGCTGACCCTGTGACTGAAGTTGGTCCACACACCTTAAGAGGTGAGACACACACAGCCTGCTTCGTGTCCCACACACAACCCCAGAGCAAGGAATTCCCATCGCGTTTTCCCAATACGATGATGAAACGGTGGAGGCTGAATGTCAAACACATTAATACTGACCTTTACGCTCATTCTGACCCCAACTGGCCTTCGCAAAGCTGCAGTTGGTTACCAGGTGCCCTGGCGTCCTCAGGCTGGGGGCAGGCTTCCTGTGCCCACCCCCTCCCTCCGTCCTTTTAGGTGCAGTGAGGGTGACCATGTCCTTGAGTGAGGCTGAACCTCATGCCCCTGACAGCGGCCCTTCCCACACCAGCCCTCACCTCCCAACTTTCCTACTCTCTGACGCTTTCCCCACAGATTTGGAGGCATGAAGATACGAGCTATGGAAGTGGGGAGGGGGCGGGGAGAAGAACAAAGAGACGGGAAAGAAAGCGTTTTCCTAACACCACGATGATTTCCTAACCCAACTCTAGGTTTGTCTGTGTTTCCGATACCTTTAAACCTTTGAGCTAAAAGCTATTTGACAAAACTGATACTTTTTTGGTTCGTTTTATATAACAGCGTCTTTTATACCAGGGCTATTTAATCGTGAGAGTCTGATTCTGAGGAGTTTAACTTTGACATAGGCATCACAGGTTATGCTGATCTGATGCTAGTCAAGGGTTTTCAATTGGGAAAATGAGTGTTAAAATATAGAAAGAGAGAGCGAGAAAGAAGGAAGGAAGGGAGGAAGGAAGGAGGGAGGGAGGAAGCAGGGAGGGAGAGGGAGGGACGGAGAGAGGGAAGGAGGAAAGAAAGAACATATAAAAAGATAAACAACAAGGACCTACTATATAGTACAGGGAAGTATATTCAATATCTTATAATAACCTATAATGGAAAAGATTCTATACATATATATATAGCTAAAACACTTTGCTGTACACCTGAAACATTGTAAATCAACTACAATTAGAAAGAAAGAAAGGAGGGAGGGAGGAAGCAAAACCAAAAACCCTTTCTATCGAAAATTCAGGTTGAAAACCCCTTTAAAAATCCAAGTAACCTGTATACCGTTGAAATTGCCAGGAGGTTATACTGATACAAAGAGAACGTGTCACCTTGATTATGAGAGTCAAGCTTTCCCAATTTTCCTGTGTGTTTCCAGCACACTGAGGGTTGAACCAAGAGAAGTGGATCTGTTGGAACCACCTGGGCTCCAGCCTAGCCCCATCCCACAACGTCCCTACAGGTAACAGCACAGGTTGCTCTGTTTGCTGCTTCAGGAAGTAAAACCGCTTCCGTTGCTCTCGTCTAAACGGAGCTTTGCAGGGTCTGCGGGCACCTTACCCCACGCCGCCCTCTCTCTGCTGCCATCACCACTCTGGGGTCCCCTGCTGGAGCCACGACTACAGTGCTTTAGTTCACGTGGTGGTCTAACCTGAGCAAGTTTGTGATTGGCCAACCACAGTCTCTGATCTCGAAAAAGCTTTATAAAGGAATTATAATCAACGATTAGCCAGAGCCAGAGAGGAGAGATTTAAACTATTAAAGGATTTAAAACCGAAGTGCCTGAAGTCCTTATTTTCTCCCTTTCAATTGGCAAGATTTTCATCCATAACAAAGAAACCCTACCTGGATTCTCTTCGGGTAATTTCCCATCATCCAAGCTGAACTTTGTTCGCCGCCTTCCCTGGACCGATGGGACGGCTGGGTCCACATCTTCTGCGGCGTCAGCAAGTGGTGGCGATTTTCCCTCTCCAACCCCATCCTGCCCGAGGACACAGAAGCGGAGTCCGCCGGCTTCCCTGCACGGGGGTGTCATGAGTTTCCACCCCAAACTTTAATTACTACCTGTGTCCTCTTAAAAAGAGCTCGGACAGACTTTGCTTCCTATCCTGGCTCGGCCGCCTACCGGCCCGTGAGGCCTCGGAACCTCTCCACTCAAAGCCCCAGGTGCCTGGTGTGGAAGTACGGTTTGTGCAGGTAGATGCCCCGTGCCCCGTCCCAGCCGGACGAGTCGTGAGGACGGTGTTCCCCTCCGCCGCCCCTCCAGGACCAGAGCCCTGCCCTGCGCCGGCTCAGCGGCCGCAGAAGCGCCGGTCATTTGGTCCGCCGCCCAGCATCTGCGCCGGGCCTACGTTTGGGGAATCTCCGCCGAATGGGCTTTAGTGGAAGTTTAGGAGAGTCGTGGCTGAAGGTGCCAATCGGACCAAATGGTGCTTGGGCGGGGCCGGGGGGGGGTGTCTGAACGCAGCCTCCTCGCAAGCTGCCCGGCTTCTGGGGCACAGCTGGCCCCCGCCGGCCTCAGGGACCCCCCCGCGCACCTTGACGCAGGAGAGCAACGCCAGGCGAGGGCAGTGGAGCCAGCACCGGGGGTGACGGGAAGGGGGCTTTCTCGGGGCAAATCCAGGAGGGCAGCATTAACAGTTGCCGGGAAACCAAGTTCAAGCAGAGAAGACACAGGATCAGAGCCAGCTTCGGTATCTCCTCCCCACAGTCCCGGTCCCGCGCAACTTACTAGAGGCAAACGAGAAATGCACAACTGATGGATCCCGCGAGGGGACAGAGCAGCGAGTTACAAGACCAGTGAAATCCAAGGCTTCCTGCTGAGAATAAACCAGAAATGTTGCCTTTGGTGAAACTGTAAGAAGAGGGAATCTAAGGAAGTCTGAGCACTTGCCGAGTTTTTAGATGCAGATTTTCAAGTTGAACTTGCAAATCTGTGTTTTCAGATCATTAGAAGTTGTGAATCAGCTTCCACATTTATGAGTTTCCACCTCCAATCCCTGCTCCCACCTGGGCCTTGCTTCCGCCAGGAAGGTCGGTGAGGAGCACTGAAGAAGCCCGGGCGAGCGCGAGTGAGTAGCTGATGGAGAGCTGGCCAGCGGTCCAGTGACAGCGGGCGCAAAGGCAGAATTTAAACAATTGAGAGACTGTTTTCAGAGCCCTGGTGACATCACACACCGTGAACTTTTTATTCATCCTCTGCCCAGGACAGAGAAAGAAAGGGTCAGTAATTACAGAGGAGGCTGATGAGGGAGTGATCCGGGTTTTACACCAGGACCTGCCCTCTCCTTGTTTGTGATGGTGTAAACAATAACCTTTTTCATTGTCTCTGATAAAGGGTGCATGAGAACTGGCAGGGTGATAAGAAAATCGCCCCTATTTCCCTGCAGACGTCACTGGGCTGCCTGTCTGGGCCGTTACCTGAGACAAGGAGGATTCTGTCTGTGCACTCAAGTTTGCGGCCAAGGTTACAATGACGTGCTGTGGGTGAAATGCACAGATCGGAAAGACCTGCCCGGCTTCTCAGTGTTATGCTCTCTGATTATAATTGGGACTTCCTAGGTCCCAGGGAGCCATGAATTAGATCAGAGGTCGGCAAACTCTGGCCTAGGGGCCAAATGCAGCCACTGCCTGCTTTTGTAAATAGAGCTGAGCTTGGACATAGCCACACCTACTGTTTACCCAAGTCTGTCTTCTCTGGCTGCATTCCTGCAACAGTGGTAGATTGAGTAGCTGCCACTGAGACCATATGACCTGCAAAAAGCCTAAAATATTTACCGTTTACAGGAAAAGTTTGCTGACCTCTTGCTTGTTTCCCAGCAGAAAGGAGGTGCCCGGCTCAGCACATGTCCTGCTTCCCTGGAACTAAGCACATGTTTGCGTGAGACAGGACAGAAGCAGGAGGTAAACCAAGGCTTCTTCTCTTCCAAACGTAGACGCCCCCGCCTTGGAATTTCAAAGGTGACCAGATGACGGGAATTCCCACATAAACACACAGCAGAGAAAACAACGCCCACTGGCACAATCAAGGAAGGAGTTGCTTCTAGAGTTGAGGGTCTGAAGGATGGGCTGCCTGACCACCTGATAGCAGATTTGGGTTTAAAATGCCCCAATGACCAATCTGTTGAGGATCTAGCTTAGTTGTTATTAACCTTTTTATGGGGAAAAGAGAGGGTCATTCTTCTGAAAAAGTGACATATACGTAGCCATTCACAATTTTACTTATAATTTCTTGGGGCACTTGTACCCCCAGAAGCTAATCCACGAGAATAAGAAACACTGATCAAATTTTTTTTTGCTAGTTGTGAGGAAAACAAATTTTTTAAAAAAGGGACTTCCCTGGCGGTCCAGTGGTTAAGACTCTGCACTTCCAATGCAGGGGGCACGGGTTCGATCCCTCGTCGGGGAACTAAGATCCCACAGGACGCTCCACCAGAAAAAAAAAAAAAATTTTTTTTAAAGCACTAGTCAAAGAATCTGTTTCCAATTAGCTTAATTAGCAAGCTCTTACTTGGCAATTAATTTAAAATTAACAGCATCTACTAAGTGCCAAATAAGTGGTACAGACAACAACATTATTGGAATGGGGAGAAGAAAGATTATAGTTGTTAAGCAAGGTGAGGAGGCCTCACAGAAATAACGTGATTTGTCTGAGATCTGAAAGAACAGCTAGGTTTCAGGCAAGCAGAAAGGGGCAGGGAGGATTGGACTACAAATGTCTTCAAGGTTCAGAGAGTTCTGAGTCTTGGGTTCTTATGTGTGGGCCCCTAGCAGAGAAGCACCTAAAACACACCTAAAAGGCAGTCACCTTAAAAGTCACCAGAATTTGAGGCTTCAGAGATCTTTACAAACTGTCCCCACGTCTCACACCTTGACTATCAGCGCTACTGTGACTTGTGTTTGGGCCAACAGCATATCTTGGGCAGAGGAGGCTTCATGGGTGTCTGGCTTGATACTCTGCTGTCACTTTCTTTAAATTTTTCTTTTTTTTTTGGCCGTGCCACTCGGCTTGCGGGATCTTAGTTCCCTGACCAGGGATGGAACCTGTGCCTCCTGCAGTGGAAGCTCAGAGTCCTAACCACTGGACCTCCAGGGAAGTCCCTACTTTCTTAAAATTTCTAATAATTTTTTTAAAAAGGGACACCATTTTCACTTTGCAATGGGCCCCGCAAATTATCTTTTTCTGTTTCTTCTTATTCTTCAACTAAGACAACATATTGTGACAGATTCAGGTTTAATGCAAAAGCAGATTTGAGGATCCAGCTGTCTTCTGTTAAGACGGACATTAAAGAGGTTTGCAAAGTTCAAAACAGTGACACTCTCCTTACTCCTTTTTTTTTCTGTCTTGAAAAAATATACTTAATTCTCATAAAAATATGTTATTTATGTGGGATTATTACTGTGCTTTTTAAATAAATTAATAAGCATTTTGAAAGCGTCTCAATTTTATTTTTGTTTAGTATTGTCAATATTAGTAATCTAGCCCATTATAAACAAAAACTCTTCGAAATCCTCAGTTTTTAAGAGCAAAAGGGAGTCCTGAGACCAGCAGGTTTGAGAACCCCTGGCTCGTATGAACGAGATACACCCAGGAACGTGCATCCCATTAGTCTTGTTTCTCTGGCGTGTGTTTGCTCATGTCTGCTTCTTATTTCTTCTAAGTTAGGCTGTGTGTCCAGGAATTCCTGCCCCTAAGGTTCCCACCACTCCGTTCCAAGTCTCCATGGCCAAAGCTAAACCAGGTTGCTTAAGAATATCACAGAGGGAGAGAGCACTTGAATTGATGGAGAAGGGACCAGCATCCCAAACCACTCTATCAGGACCTGTTAGAATTCACTGGCTCGTAACCAACAATGAGAACCATAGTCTCTCTAAAGTAAGCATTGAGCATGAAATGACTGAATCCATTTCATGGAGAATTTGGTCTCCCTTGTTATACGTGATCCAGAGAAGAAAGGATAGTAACTTTTTTTTTTCCATTAAACTCTGCTACTTGGCAGTAACTTTATTAAGAGGAGCAGACTAGTAGTTTTTGTAAAGAAGGTTCCCCTGGGTCTGAATTGAGATTATTACAGTGCTTGATTTCTCACTGTTTGATTTCTCACTCTTGAGTTCCCTTCTTGCCCAAGACCACAAATCCAAGAATTTCCCAGCATCATTCCAGGAGTCTAAACAGTCTTTTAAACAGCTGCTGAGCATTGATGGTCTCATGATTCCTTAAAGGAATTTGTCTGTGGGTGGGGGAAGCCACCGCCCACGAGTCTTAGTTACATGTTGAAGGCTGACTGCGGGGATGAAAGAAATAGGATGGAATTCTCAGAATCTTGGTGTCAATAAACAGCCTTCTCTTCCATAAATAAGGACTTGCTACAGCAAACCTAAAGCCTCCATCCTTCTGTTTAGGGAAAAGCCCCATTCTTGATAAATGAGGAAAGCGAACGGGTGGTTCCCATAACTGCAGTTACCCAGGCCTCCTGACCTCACTTTATCACGTCTCTCCTGTCACTCACCTCCCAAGGCTGTCATGCGGTCGAACCATAGGACTCACCTGCCGACAGGTGGATGGCAAGGCAGCAGGGGCAAAGGTGATGTTCCCCCGCAACACACCAAGCAATACCCTAAGTGGAGCTGCCCCTCACTTGGTATGAGACCCGGGGATGCCGGGCAGCCCCTCAGCAGCTGGAGCCAGGGACCCAGAGCCTCGGCAGCCCCTGAAACTGAGGCAAAGTCAGCTGCTTTGTGTCCATTTTCTACTAAGCCCTCCTTCATGTCAGGTCAAGTACAAAGTCAGTTTACCAGCCTGAGCGGGAACCAGGAGGGTAGCAGAACATTGGGGCTGGGGAAGGCGCCAGAGTCTTGTGCACGCAGGTCCCATTAGCATTCTCACTAGTGGAAAAGAGTTTCCCTCTGATTCCCAAGGGTCTGGCCCTCGATAACCCTGGTGCCCTTCTGGCCCCATCAAAAAACAAGTACGGGGCTTCCCTGGTGGCGCAGTGGTTGAGAGTCCGCCTGCCGATGCAGGGGACACGGGTTCGTGTCCCGGTCCGGGAAGATCCCACATGCCGCAGAGCGGCTGGGCCCATGAGCCATGGCCGCTGAGCCTGCGCGTCCGGAGCCTGTGCTCCGCAACGGGAGAGGCCACAACAGTGAGAGGCCCGCGTACCACACACAAAAAAAAAACAAGTACGAAGCAGCACCTTTCCACATGCCTCTCAACTCAACTGGTATTGACTTTCATTTTTATTCGATTTTGGAAACTCTATTTTCTGAGCAGCTTTTGCTCGATGTGGTGGGTTCACACACCGTGCAGAGGCTGGGTGAGGGGTCCTGCTCCCAGGTGGACCAGTCAAACCCCGCACATCCCGGGTGCATCCATCCCTTACCTAGCTCCGGGGGAACTGCTGTGGGCCCCCAAGAGTTAAAGGCCTTAACAAAGTTAAATTGGTGCCTCATTTAGCTAAATGAAAAATGTGAATTTCTTCCTTCTCTCCATTAAAAGTATTTTATGAAGTGCACCTTTCTAACCACCCCAATTGAGCCAAAACACTCCCTGGCCAGAACTATATCAAAAGCCCAGTGTTCCCAGTTTTGGTGACCCAGAAGGCAAAGACCAAGACTCAACTGAACTGTAAGGACGAGAACCAGCCAGGACTCCAGCGACCCTCCAGGGCAGGGCCACCCGAGGGACCGAGTGCATTCAGGTTTCCTCCTATTTGGGGCAAACTGAGCTGTCAAGTGTCAAGTTATTCTGAAGTTATTCTGCTCATGAACTAGACGTTCCCATGTTCCCCAAAACTCTAATGTCTTACTTGTAACCCAAAGCCTCCGTGTTTTCCATCGCTACAGGAATACGCCAGCAGGCTTTCTTGTGTCGGCCACCCTGTGAACAAACACGTAAGGAAACCCAGGATGTCTGTCGTCGCTCCTGGGGTCGCCCTGGCAGAAGCAAAAGGGGACTAACTCAGGAGGTGTCTCCCCCCTTCCTGCCGGTGCCACGTGAGTCATTGCTGAGAAGCAACGCCCTGTGTACTCAGCACACAGAGAACCACGACGGGTGAAGGGTTACCTAAAAGCGGAGGAGGGGGGCCCAGAGAAGCAGCTTGCCTGCAGAGAAGCTTGTACACACAGTGCTGAGAACACCCTGGAGACCCGGGCATACGGTTTCCCAGGCCTGGAATTAACTGAAGCATGCCACACACAGACATAAAAGAGAATTTTCTAGAGTTGATTGAGGGAGACAGCGGATCCGAGATGCTCAGCTCCCCAGGGGCAGCTCACCATCTTACTCTCTTTCGCACCCACAGTGCGTGGCGTGGTGATCCCACAGGCGCTCAGTGTACACACCTCACTATCCCCGTCTGCGGCGGGAATCTCCGCTGTTACAAATGTTAACTTTTGTCAGATGTTCCACAGCCTGAAGGTCATGTCATTTTCTTAGGTCACTGAATTTTCCTTTTTCTGATTCCAAGTTCACCAAGCTGGTCACCGACCTGTTTCTCCCACTGCCTTGCCTCCTGGAAAGGCCCTGGAGGGTGGACGCGAGGATTCTGGTCACTGAAAAAAGACCACCCCCCAGGGTAAGTGAATACCCTTGAATTGGAATTCTGGCCTCTCAGGTCTGTCCACATGAATCAGTTCACTAGAGGCAGATTAGCTCCAGGTAAACTGACACGGTCAAGTTTCCGAACCAGTAAAGCCGAGGACAAGATCTTGGTCTGGGCTAAATCCCTCAGGCGGCCCTCGAAGCAGAGGGGAGGTCCTGCCTAAACCACAGGCCAGGCCCGGCCCTAGCACGAAGGCCAGCCACGGGAGGGCTTTGCCCACAGGCAGCGGGTCGACCGAGGCATAAATAAGTCAAGAAATCATAACTAAGTAAACAAACATAAGCTTTAACACTTTGGGCTACTTTGAATAGTAAAAGGGATTGAGAAATGGAAGAGAATGCAGCCAACTGGGTGAAAATGCAGGCTTTGGAGATCAGAAGAGCTAGGGTTGAATTGGGGGTGTTGCTTTGTGGATTTGAGCAAATTATTGAACGTTTCCAAATCTCGAGTTTCTCTGTGAAATTGACATAAAAATACCGTCTATTTCCTTAGGTTGTGAGGATTGAAAGAGATAATCTACATTATACCTTCCATTGCTGGCAACAGGATGGACAAGAGATCCTAAAAAGCCTCCTGATACAGAACAGATAAGAATGCAAGAGTCAACGTTTTTTAAATCGTCTTTTAAAATGTATACAGAGTGAAGTAAGTCAGAAAGAGAAAGACAAATACCGTATGCTAACACATATATATGGAATTTAAGAAAAAAAAATGCCATGAAGAACCTACAGGTAAGACAGGAATAAAGACACAGACCTACTAGAGAATGGACTTGAGGATGTGGGGAGGGGGAAGGGTAAGCTGGGACGAAGTGAGAGAGAGGCATGGACATATATACACTACCAAACGTAAAATAGATAGCTAGTGGGAAGCAGCCGCATGGCACAGGGAGATCAGCTCGGGGCTTTGTGACCATCTAGAGGGGTGGGATAGGGAGAGTGGGAGGGAGGGAGACGCAAGAGGGAGGGGATATGGGAACATATGTATATGTATAACTGATTCACTTTGTTATAAAGCAGAAACTAACACACCATTGTAAAGCAATTATACTCCAATAAAGATGTAAAAATAAATAAATAAATAAAATAAAATAAAATAAAATGTATGGATGAGTAGCAAGAGCGTAAAGCATTCCTGAGGAATCAGGAATGAAGCTGTAAGACAGACCAAAGGAAGTGAGAGATTACTGACCATTCTTCTAGCTGGGAGGCATCTTCCAGCCCCTGAGGGCTGAGAGCTTTAATCTCAATGGAAACCTGGGTGGTGGGTGGTTAGGTGGGGGGACAACCAGAGAGACCAAGAAAGGCAAGACACATAAAAGGCTCTGCCCTTAGAGAAATGGTAATGGGGAAACATAAACACCCTACGAGCAGCAGACAAGGAAAGTGATCTGTCGTGGTTTGGCTTTCAGTGGAAGGAAAACAATCTCCAGTCGGGTTGTCGGACATAGCAAATAAAAACACAGGGTGCTGGGGATTTCTCGGGCAGTGAAACGATTTCATATGATACTATAATGGTGGATACAGAGTATTACACATTTGCCAAAATCCGTAAGATGTGCAACGCCAAGAATAAACCCTACTGTAAACGATGGACTTTGGGTGACAATGATGTGTCAACGTAAGGTCATTAATCGTCATAAACGCACCGTCTGGTGGGGTATGCTGATGCTGGGGGGAGCTGTGTGTATCTCTGAGGAGGCAGGGAATGTGAGAGCCCTATACTTAGCATTCAATTTTGCTGCGAACCCAAAGCTGCTCTAAAAATAAAGTCTATATACGTGAAGAAATGCGAGGTGCCCGGTTAAATTTCCATTTTATATAAACAACATACGTTTCCTAAAAAAGTATTCATTGTTTATTGGAAAATCCAATTTAACTGAGCATCAGTATTTTCTATGGCAACCCTACTTCCTGAGAATCCACGGCTCTTAGTCAGCCCTAACACGTATCTGGGTCTCGAATTCACGTTCTCTGCCAAAACACTGTAGGGCAAACGTTTACATTAAATAGATCAAAATTTTAATGTTCTACAGTCCTGGTAAAAGAAAAAAAAAATTCTTCCTCTAAAAATGCATCTTTTCCCCAGGACTCAAAGAATTCCCACAAACAGATTTACAACAAACATACCAGGAAACAAAAGAGCCACAGAAAAAAATAAATAATGAACCAGACTCACCAGGACTTTAGATGTTAGAACTGTCAGATATAAAAAATAAAATGTTTACAGGTTTAAAGAAATAAAAGAGGAAACTGAAACCATTAGCAAGGAGAGTTTTAAAAATGACCAGAAACATGAACAAACAAACCTCTGAAATAAAGAAATATAATTATTGAGATGAAAAATTCAAAGAAACTGTTAAATCACAGATCATACATGATTGAATAAAAAATCAATGATCTAGAAGCCACAGTCCGACACAGAGAAACAGACAGAAAAATATGGAGGAAAGGTAAACATACTGAAGCTTCAATGAGAACCGACAAACATTTAATTGAAATTCCATAAAGAAATAGTAAAATGAATAAAGGACAGGAAATGAGAATTTTCCAAAAGTGACAGTGGGTATCAATCCTCAGAATTAAAAAGCATAAAGAATACTAAGCAAGATCACTTAAAAACAAAACAAAACCCACTCCTAGACATATTACTGAAACACTGAAGGATGCCAAAGAAAAGATTTAAAAGCAGTCAAAGAAAAAAAGAGATAGTACCTTGGATCTAATTAGACTCTCAGCTGACTTCACCACGGCAACCATGGAAGTCAGAAGAATATGATCTGTAAACTACGGATACTAGGAGAAACATAACTGTCAATCTAGGATTCCGCACTCAGCAAAACTATCTCTCAAGAATGATGGCAAAATATAGACATTTTCAGATACACAGACACATTCAGATAAATTGGGAGCAGTATATAAACAAGAGACTCCCTCTAAAAGGCTTTTGGAAGAATTTACTACAGGAGGAAAGAAAATGAGCCCATTTGCAAAAGGGAATGATGAGCAAAGAAAGTGCTAGTCTACCTTGTGGGGATAAAGCCAAAACAAAACAAACCAAAGCTTACAAAACGATGTATTACACCACAGATCAGGTCTCACAAATTTTGAAAAACTGGTATCAAATAGACCATGTTTTCTGACCACAATATAATTAATCAATCAATTTTGAAAATAACTAAAAAACCCTTCTTATATGTTTGGAAGTTATAAAAACATCTAAATAATTCATGGATCAAAGAAAAAATATAATAAGAATTAAAACAAGAATCCTTTTCTTTCCCAAAGTTTATGGTGGAAGTCAAAAGTTGATGCTTTGAAAAGATTAATAAAATTAATAAACCTCTAGGAAGATTAACCAAAAAAAAAGACAAAACCAAAAATATCAGGAATGAAGTGATATGACAGTAACATAACACAGATCTAAAAGATAAGACTAACCTATAATCATTTTTTGACCTACATATTTGAAAACACAAACGAAATGCACACATTCCTAGAAAAAATAGTAGAAAATTGACTTACAAAGAAACAATACCCATAAGAATTAAAGAAAGTAAATCATTTGTTTTAAATCTTCCTATAGAAGAAACAGTAGTTTTGTAACCAATTTCTATACAAAGTTTTATAACCACTTACCAAACAGTAAAGGATCAGATAATTCTATCTCACCCAAACTCGATCAGAGAACAGAAAAAGAATCAATAACTAATACTGAAAGCAGACCTGGGAGATGGGAGAGAAACTCTACCTCCCTGCCCACATCAGAAACAAATAATAGTTCACATGCCCAGAACATGAAGGGCACACAACAAACTTCTGGAAGAATATATATAGGAGACCCCGACTTTGGGATAGGAAAGGACTTCTTAACTCACAAGAAGCGTTGATCATAAAAGGAAAAAGATTGAATACATTAAGAACTTCTGTTCCTCAAGATACTGTATAAACAGCTGAAATGTCAAGCCACTCATTGGGGAGAAGATATTTGGGACTTACATAATGGACAAAGAATTAGTATCCAAAATATATGAATAACAAGCAAGCCAGTATTTTTAAAAAGGGACAAGATATATGATCACATATTTTCTTAAAAAGAAATGTGAATGGCTAATAATTATAAAAAAAATATGCTCAACTTCCTTAGAAGTCACAAAAAGTAAACTTCAAATCATAATGAGATACCATTTTTTATCCACCAAACTGCAGAAATTTGAAAACCAAGAATACTGAATTTCAGTTGTATCTACTACTGGTTTTAAGTATGAATTAGTACAAACACTTTGGGAAAGAGTTTAGGATTATTTTTTATAGCTGAACATCAACTCCAGTATAATCCAGTAACTCCTAAATGGGTGCCCTAAAAAACTCGTACACGGATTCTGGGAGACATGAACAGAATGTCCACAGAAGCGTGTCCATGATAGTTAAGACTGGAAATAAATCTTCATCCATAGGAGAAAAAAGATGCATATAAGCACTTTCTGGGATTAAGTACAATGAGATACTTTAGTGAAAATGTATACACAGTCTGGTTACTAAAAAGCAACGAGAAGGAGGATGTCCCTTTGCTCTGAAGAGCAGCCTTTGCAAAGGACCCAAGCATGTTTGAACCACCGCTATGTGTGTTTTACAAACAATAATGGAAGTTATTGTACTGTTCCTTTTATATAAGAACCTACACTGTACATTTTTGCTTGAGTTTAATTTCAGGGAAGCTTCTGATTCTGCATGTGATCACCAAATGAAAAAACATACTGGCCACAGATTTTTAAAGCTACTTCAAGTACCCTAAGGAGTCGCCATTGTCTTATTAAGATAAAGCACCTATCAATCATTTTTAAAAGAGGATCACTTTCAACTACTTTTTTTTTTTTTTTTTTTTTTTTTTTTTGTTTCGGGGGCCTCTCACTTTCGTGGCCTCTCCCGTTGCGGAGCACAGGCTCCGGACGCGCAGGCTCAGCGGCCATGGCTCACGGGCCCAGCCGCTCTGCGGCATGTGGGATCTTCCCGGACCGGGGCACGAACCCGCGTCCCCTGCATTGGCAGGCAGATTCTTAACCACTGCGCCACCAGGGAAGCCCCTCAACTACTTTTTTAGATCCTAAAAATGCTTCATCAGATTTATAATACTATAATTAAGAAATATGAAGATTTTCTAAGAACCTATGTGCTCAGTAGATGCTTGGTGAATAATGCCCTTGAACAGGGAATACTGGCATTTTATCTAGATCTAGCCCCGCTGACCTTTAAACACTACCGGCATGTTCTGTGGGTTTGAGACCCAACCCGATCAGAGGTGACAGGGGAAGCCACAGGTAGTAGAGGACATGCTTCCCACCCAGGGGTCTGCACCCACCAGCCAAGGATTCACCTGGCCACACTTCGACATTCACGAGCGAAAAGGGACAAACAAGCCCTCTGGCATCTATGGGCGATCCCAGTGCAGCCCCAGGGACCTTTTCTGCCTGGTATCCCTCTAATCACCTTTCTGCGACCTCTGCTTCAGGCAAACCAGATTCTTCAGGGTTCTCTACACTTACCTGGTTCTGTGCTTAGACTATTTCCCCATTCCATCTGTCACACCCCAGAAGCCCCTCTCTCCCGACTGTGGCATTACTAAATGACACCTCGTCCACACTGCCTTTTCTGGGGCCATCTCTCTGTTCTGAAACCCCGTAGTACTTTGCTTCTTTTTTACGGTTCTTATAGATCACGTTCTACTTTGTAATGCAAATGTACACACACACAGACATACACATTGTAAACGTTTATCAAACATTCAAATTCTTTATATACCTTTTTAAAATAAAGTGCCTTGTAACTAAGGGCTCAAAAGCATTCACTGAGACCTACTAGAGAATGGACTTGAGGACACGGGGAGGGGGAAGGGTAAGCTGGGACGAAGTGAGAGAGTGGCATGGACATATATACACTACCAAATGTAAAAGAGATAGCTAGTGGGAAGCAGCCGCATAGCACAGGGAGATCAGCTCGGTGGTTTATGACCACCTAGAGGGGTGGGATAGGGAGGGTGGGAGGGAAACGCAAGAGGGAAGAGATATGGGAACATATGTATATGTATAGCTGATTCACTTTGTTATAAAGCAGAAACTAACACACCATTGTAAAGCAATTATACTCCAATAAAGATGTTTAAAAAAAAGTATTCACTGAATTTAACTGCAGTGTCTCTTAATTATATGCATAATTTTTTTTTTTTTTTTTTTTTCTGCGGTACGCGGGCCTCTCACTGCCGTGGCCTCTCCCGTTGCGGAGCACAGGCTCCGGACGCGCAGGCTCAGCGGCCATGGCTCACGGGCCCAGCCGCTCCGCGGCATGTGGCACCTTCCCGGATCGGGGCACGAACCCGCGTTCCCTGCATCGGCAGGCGGACTCCCAACCACTGCACCACCAGGGAAGCCCATATGCATAAATTTTGTTTTAATAGGAATTAAACACTATGCTACTGCTTACTACATCACATTACATTTTATAGGCCGATTATCTGGCCTAGTTTACCTGGTTTTTTAAATGAAACAAACTTTTCATTTAAAATTCAACAGCGCCCTCTGGTGGCCTCTGAGGGAAACTGGGTTTGCTGGCCGCGAGAGGTTAACAGTCAAGCCAGACTTTCAATTTGTTTTTCGAAGTTGAATTTGAAGTGATTCTCAATCAATTTCAGTTTTGAGGTTATCAAAAAACTTCACTTTTCAGATTACCACTGATGGTAAATTTTATTTGGCAGAAAGTGTCGTTTCTAGGCCGAGAATAAACACAAGCAGTTATTTGAAACTTAGGTCAGTGGTTTCCATCTCAAATGACTAAACCTACTTTAAAAGACATTCGTATAGCGGCTTCCATCCCTGGTGGCGCAGTGGTTGAGAGTCCGCATGCCGATGCAGGGGACATGGGTTCGAGCCCCGGTCCGGGAGGATCCCACATGCCACGGAGCGGCTGGGCCCGTGAGCCACGGCCGCTGAGCCTGCACGTCTGAGGCCCGCGTACCGCAAAGGTTAAAAAGCAAACTTTTTCAGAAAGTCACATATTCTTTTTCAGTGCGTGGGAGTGAATAACTCCGGGAATTCAGTGAGAATATATATAGCATTCTACTTTTGCTTTTTTCCTAATTTGGAACAATATCAATTGCAGATAAGTTAAAAGTTCAAGCATGCTAACTGGACAAGCAAATGCTCACGTTGGAAACGCAACATCTTAAAACAAGAAACCAAGTAACGTTCTAAAATCTTCAACCCAAAGTACAGCTCCCGCTGAGGTCCAAGTCCCTCAAGTCACCCGTGTCTGTGGTAGAGGCTTCATGCCAGCAGTTCTGGCTCCTGGTGGGTCTGCGTTCTGAGGCGGGCTTCCTAGTGGGGCAGCTGGAGTCCCTCTTGCACGGTGAGGGCAGAAGTTCAATAAAGGTAGAGAGTCTGAATCCCGTGAACAAAGAGATCCAGCTGGCCAGAGGACTCCAAAGAAGGGCTTCAGGGAGAAACGGGTGGCCACTCTGACCCCCCCAGGCCTCGCGGGCTCCAGAGAGGACAGAAAAAAGGGAGGTAGCACAGGAATCTGCCATGATTGCCCATGCGGCCTCGTCTGGAAGATTAGAATCTATTTAATAGAAGCTGTTCTGTTCCCAGAATGTCCCTTTCCCCCTGGATTCCCATGGTTGCACAGAACCTCTAAACTGCCCGGGAGTCCAACAATTATTTCCAATTATTTCCAAACATCACACTTTTAGAAATATTTCTATAGCGTTTTGCCCTTACGGTTTTATTTTTAAATAAAATCTAACCCCAGAGAAGCATTTTCCTTCATGATATTTATCCTATTTGCGAAGGCTGCACAGAGGAAAAAAAGGAAACCCCACTGTCTGATACGTGTGATAACCGTTTAGCACATGACATTAAAAATGTTTTAAAATATACATAAAAATATGGCTGAATAATAGATTTCTTTAATGGTGAGTTTACCAAAAAACAAAACAGCACAAAACATCTAGAAATGATAACTAGTTTTACTAGTTATCAAACTTGTACTGATTATACTGTTACAAAAATACTATGTTTCTCTTTCATAAAAAAAGTCATAAACCTTCAGCCTCCCTCTTCTTCTCTAGAAACACACTGACTTTCCCTCAGTACCACCCAAGCTGTGACCATATGTCCTCTGAAGTCAGGGGGTGGATGGGGGCTAAGTACTCACCTTCATCCTAAATATTGAAAACATCTTTATAAAACAGACCGAGCCCATGTTTAATAGTGTTTCATAATTTCTTTGCACCTGAGTGAACACCAAAGGCTTTTGAAGTAAGCTGTGATGATCCATTCATATAACATGCAAAACTTTGGAATCCAAATGCCATAATGTCATTTTTCCACACACACAAATAGCTAAAATTTCAAAAAGAATGCATTACATCAGCAAAATATAGAAAAAAACTGCCTCTTTATTTCAGGTCAGCGGTAAACGGCAAATGAATGTCAACTTCAGGGAAGGCGGACGGTGCACCAGGTAACAATCCTGTTTGAACTTCAAACAAGCCCAGCAGGTCGCCAAGCTGATGAGCTGTAACTTAGTTGTCATCAGTGGCTATTAACGGGTAGACCTCTTCGGGTTTCTGACGTATAAATGTGATCTCAAGCTAAATTTTCTAAACTTTGCATGGCTGAGCTCAGTTAAAGCTTTTCACACTCTGCCATCTACTTTACTTGCAGAATAAGGAATACGAAAGGATATTTCATTCAATACCTAAATGGCTTTCCTTAGATACCTTACTTGTTAGTCCTTAGTTACCCAATAGGTAAATCACAGTTATAAATAATGCTAAGATGAAAAACATGATCTTTTGCAACATTTCCACCCATCCATCAGAAAAGACATTTTGACCTTACAACCGTGAAGTTGTAAAACTTCAAAGAGGTCATCATTTGGAAATATTTTCTCGACAGAAAATATTTTCTGTCGAGAAAATATCGCTATTACCATAAAAACCCAGAAAGTGCCCAGAAAGGTAGATCTTCCAGAACTACACCAATCCCACAGAAACTATAACCAGAAAGAGAAGACAGCATGAGGATAAATACTGTGTGAATTACAGCTTTCCTTAACAATTAAAGCAATTACTTCCTCAGTCCCAGCTACACCACACAACCGTGCTTTTAAAGGAGACTATGAAATAACAGTAATAAACGTTGGCGGAAGACACACACGATTTTGTTACAAACGAAGAAACTACGGAAACAGGTAAACAGACTTCCAAATAGTCTGACCAAAATAACTGAGAAGAAGTGTCGGTCAAGAGAACACCTGAGGGGAAATTAGTTAATTTTTTAATACTTTATATGACTGTATTTTCAAACTTTTTCATCGTAAAAATTTCCAAATATACTCAAAAGTAGACTTCAAGGAACCTTTGTGAACTCCTTGCCCAGCTTCAACAACCATCTCCATTTTGTTACACCCGTTTCATTTACTTTTATTTTGCTGTATTTTTTAAAAAGTAAACCCAGTTTCTCATGCCATTTCACTGCTAAATCACTCAATATCCTCTCAAAAAGGACATTTTCTTACATAGTCACAATGCCATTAACACATTAACCAAAATTATTGTTCTTTAGTTCACTCTTTTGTCCAGTGATTTATTGGCTCTAATACCCAAATTTACAAATAGATGTTGTGTGGTGGTGGGATGAACTGGGAGACTGGGATGGACTTATATACACTAATATGTATAAATAGATAACTAATCAGAACCTGCTGTATAAAAAAATTAAATTAAATTTTTTAAAAAACCAAACAGATGTTGTTCCAGAAATTTGTTTATAAGTCCATTGTTTAGATTTCAGAAACCATTGCTCACATATGCATCTTTAACTTACATGTCACCAGAAATAGAACAATTTTCCAGCTAAAAAATAGTAGAAAGTAACACTTACTGCACAGAAATGTTTTATTTCTATGGCGTGACCTGGAATAAACATCTTTGTATGCATTACTTTGTCCGTATTTAAAATTATTTCTATCTTAAGTGAAATTCAAGAATCACGACCATCCTGAGAATCTTACTTCATGCTGCCACACTTCTTTCTGACCAGCACTGCCCACACCTTAATGTGTGTTGGAATTGCCTGGGTATCTTGTTAAAATGCAAATTCTGGTCCAGTACATCTGGGGAGGGGCTCCCGGGTGACACCAGGGCTGCCCGCTTATGGGTGATCCGTGGACCCCTGGTATGGGTTGAACTGTGTCCTCCCCAAATTCACGTGCTGGCATGCATAGTAAATGGAACCTTATTTGGAAATAGGGTTGGTACAGATGTAATTAGTTAAGATGAGGTCATTGACTGGGCCCTAATCCAATCTAAATTATATCCTTATAAAAAGGTGGAATCTGACACAGACAAGCACACACAGAGGAAGCCACTGAAGGTGGGGGTTATACACCAGCAGAAGCCGGGAGACAGCCCGGAGCAGGTCCCTCCCGAGAGCCTGCGGAGGGAGCGGGGCCCTGAGGACACCTTGATCGTGGACTTCCAGCCTCCAGAGCTGTGAGGAAGGCAACCGAGTCTGCTGTCAGGCCCTCTGTCCCACACTCTTCCTGGCAGCCCGAGCAGACTCACGCACTGCCCTTCCCGTGGCCAGAAGTGGAGGGGTCTCACTCCAGTGCCGCAGTCAGGGCTAGGAAAATGGTCCCAAACAGACCCTGCAATCAGACAGGCCTACCTGCCGCTACCTGCCCTGAGCAACTTCATAAACTCCTCAGGCAGCCCGAGGTTTGATTCCCTCATTTGTAAGACGGCCACGATAATCTTCGGACCCATCTCATAGGGGGTTTGCAAGGATTAAATAAAAGCATGCATGTGACCTTCCTAACTCTGCCCGCTTTTGAGAGAGTAGTTTTCAGGGCAAAACAGTAGAGAAAAACTCAGCTTGCGGGGAAGCAGGGAGAAAGTGGGTGTCGATTACGCTTTCAAAGCTTTTTTTTGGGAAAAGGAAAGTCAGAGAGAAATGAGACCTTGATGGATTCACAAGGTCAAGAAAAAAGTACTTTTTTAGGCTAAGTGGGACTGAAGATTGTTTGTAGCTATTTCGTCCCCATTTTCAGAATAGGTGGAGCCCAGGACACGGTCCCCAAACTCTGTTCCAGGTGCCGGGTGGAGGTACAGGGCGAGGCGTGGCTGCCTGGGGGCTCCCCAGCCCAGAGCTGGGATGGCAGAGGGAGAAATGGAGTAGGGTGTGGACACGGTCAGCTTGAAGGAGTCAGGAAGAGGAGGGACAGCCAGGCAGCTGGATCGGTTGCCGTGGAGACCAGGGAACTCACGTCCAGGTGAGAGAGGCCTGCTCCAGGAGTGGGAAGTGGGGCCCAAGGGAAAGGGCCCAGGAACTGCACAGCCTGAAAGGGGAGTGCGCGCTCCAGCCTCACACGGATCGCGCTGAGCTTTCTCCCGTTGGCAAAGGTTTGCCACGTAACCTTGGCCGGCCTCTGCCCCGGCTCTGGGTTCAGATGTGGGGTGGGCATCGGCAGACGGGGCACAGCAGAGGCTCGGAGATTTCCTGCACGGTTTGGACCTGCCGGCCTTCCCTCTGCCGTCCCGCTCAGGGCGCGTCCAGGAGGGGCAGCTGGAGGAGGGGGCACCTGCCCAGGTGCAGCCCCAGAGCTAGCTGGCTGCCAGCCTGGGGGTGAGCCCAGTCAGGCCCAGAAGAACCAGCCAGGCAAGCCCAGCTGAGGCCCAACCTATAGGCACATGGGCTAAATGAATGCTACTGCTTTAGTCCCTGGACTTGGGTGGTTCGTTAGGTGGCATTTTTGTGGGAACAGGAGATGGGCAGTGCCCACGGCTGCCCTGAGGCCTGCAGCCCCTCCTTGCTCGTGGGGCTAGGTTTTTAAATTTTTTTTTAACATTTGACTTTTTTTTCATCATTTTATTCATTTTGGGGGCCGCACCACGTGGCATGAGGGATCTTAGTTCCCGGACCAGGGATTGAACCTGCATCCCCTGCAGTGGAAGTGCGGAGTCTTAACTGCTGGACCGCCAGGGAAGTCCCTCATGGGGCTGGTTTTGGAGACAGTAGGGCACAGCTCGTCCGAGCAGAGGCAGGTGAGCCCTGGGAGCCACGGAGATTGGAGGGCCACGACCTTGGTCACCTTGGCCAACTCGAAGGGTCCTGACCCACCGCCAATGGGCGGCCAGTAGGTGTAAACTCTGTATCCATCGCAGTGACACTGGGGCACGCCCTAACAGGGTCCCCCAGATACTGACCAGCAGGGACCACCTGAGGCCGGCGTCCTCCTTCCCAGGGACAACCTTGGACAAGACAGATGAGAGCTTTGTCCTCGAGCTGCCTGTGCCCCCAAGTCTAAAAGTGTTTCATTTGGGAAGTGGAAGGAAGCTCCCTGCTCTGGAGGGTCCCGAGACCCCCCTGCTCGCGATGCGGGATGGAGGGTCTGGCCATGATGCGCGGTGGAGGCAGCAGGTGACCGAATCCCGCAGCAACCTTTCATCGTAGGTCAGCTACACCCTTGGCTTCTTGGCCGTGTTTGCCGGTGCCTGGGCCCCTCAGCCCCTGCTGGGCCCCGTGGTGACAGGCAACGGCCAGAGGCAACGCCCGCAGGACGCCCAAGGCCCCACCCTCTCCGTGAGTCCATCGCCAAGCTTTACTTACAGATGCGCGTGGGCGAGGCCAGGTCCTGTACCTGTGGGTCCCTGGAGAGCGACAGCGGGAGCCCAGGTGGGAAGGACGCCCTTGGGCTGAGGGCGCCCGGGAGGCTTTGTGAAGAAGACCTGAGAGGAGGGGCTTTGGGTGTGTAAGGATGGTGGGCGGGGGCCCAGGAGGGAGTGGGCACACCTGCGGCCTCCAGGAGGAAGGCGCCTTCTGTGCCTCGCACAGCAAGAGCCTCCTCTACCGTTTACGGGGAGCATCGCCCCTTCCCACTCAGAGTGTCGCCCACACCCTGCCTGGGAGCTGGTGACGCAGGCGAGACGGCGTGAGGAGCCGGGCTGGCGTCAGCTGGGCCCCTGGGGCCACCTCGCAGCCCCGTGAGTGAGCTGCTCGGGGTGAGATGGGACCATAGCCCCCCACGCCCCGGGGTTCCTGCCAGGAGTCGATGAGCTGGGCCAGGCGGGGGCTCAGATCCGCAGCTCAGGGCCTCGGTGCTCGGGACCCCACAGGGGCCGTGGTGATGCCTGTTACTATCAGGAGCCGACGCAGCTGCCACGAGGACGGGCCTGGCCTGGCGCTGGCCCCAGAGGGCCCCTACCCCCTCCGCTTGCTCCCTCTGGCCTTTCCCTCCTCCGTGTGTCACAGTAGGTGAAATTGGGAACAGGCTGGGACAATCCTGCCACGCCCTTATCTGAAACTGTTGCTCATTAAGACCATTTACAGATTTTTTTTTTTCTATCACATTTTCAATCCAAGGAAGCCTGACATTGTAAGATGCTCAAGGATGCTAGGAAGGCCTGGATGTTTCCCTGCCAATCAATTGGTGAGTCTCCTAAGATTCAAGGGTGACAGCTCACAGAGACACGGGGGTGGGGCGACGAGGCTGATATGTAACTTACCCTCCACGTAGCCTCTCAGATACACTTGACTACGTCCATCATCAGCCTCCCTCTTAATAATAGAATCACGGGTAGTGACTCACAAATTGTTGTGTTTTCCCTGCGTTTCAACTGAAGCCCCACAGAATGCTGCAGACCTACGGCCATTCCCGTAGCCAACTGCTCTGAACAGGGCCCTACCTGTATTGGTTCTTTTTTATGGGTACTGTGTACACAGATGTGTGTTGTGTTTTTTCATACATTTTTGAATGTCTCTTCTATCCAGAAGTGAGTCTGAGCGTGGTGACTTCGTATTGGAACAGGTGATAATTATGAGAGAAATACTGCACTGTAGTTTAGAAGGTCAACTCGCAAGGTCGAGGGAGTGGAAGTCTTTACTAAGGAGGAAAAAAATGTCAGTTATGCCGCTGTGTGCAGAGCAAGGAATCCTCTCCTCCACTGACAAAAATGCCGAGGCTGTTCCTTCTTGCGTCCTGTGTGAACTTCGATGGTTTGTTGACAAATCTGAAAGAATGTGCAGCCCTTGGGAAATGCCCTTCTAAACGCTGTGTCCTCAGAGCCTTTTCGTGACATTTCGCAGCTGTTCTTCTTCACAGTGACTATTTGAAAGACAGTTTCATGAACTCAAAGCTTTCTCGCCCCTGTGTCCCTGTCCTTGGCCCCGTCCCTGCTCCAAGAGTGATCAAAACACACGAATTCGTTCCTTCACAGGCAAGAAAGCTATGTAGCTGTACCTCATCACCAACCATTCCATATTCCCCAAGCATCCTTAAACTTGTTTTCATTTTATAACTGCAAATACTCTCTCTCTCCTGCTTCAGTGTGAGCCCCTGCCCAGGGCCCCGGCCCCCCCGCCAGGCACTCGGTGGGCATTCGGTTCGTTGGTCTAAGACACCAGGCAACTCTCACTCCATCCAAATGGATCCCTGACTCTTGCCTCCAAGCAGATGCATTTCTTTTAGGACCATGGTTTCTTATGTCCATCCAGACTGGTTAAACATTACGAAAACGTAAGAATGAAAACAATTTTGAAATGTGAGCACCGCATACAGGCTGCCCGAGAGCAGAATTTCTTTACCATTAAATGCTGGTGTCTTCTTCCAGCGTTTAACTCCTTCCCTAGAGAGGCAGAAAGAGTAGAGCCCTCTTAAAATCCGGATGCTAAAATATTACTTACTTTGAGGAAATCTTACAGCTTTTAAAATTGAAAGCAAGTCGGCAAAGATAATTTATAGGTTAGAAAAAGGTAGTAACATAAAAGGGAATGTGGACGCATTTTTCAAATGCATACCAATTAAGTCCTTGGGCTTATTCGAACACACAGTAGGTTGTAATAATAACAGAGACGCTAAAGGCGGGAGACGAGCTTTAGGTTTTCGCTGGGAATCGGATGGCGGGAAGGGGTTTATAGTCCAATTGGGGCTCTCCAGGTGGGTGGCGCCTTGCTATCTGAGGGCCCTGTTGTATTTTACTACTGGCTTTCTCTCCCTGTAGAATCTCTGGCAGTTCACCTTGGATAACGTGACTGAACGTAATTTGGGATGATAAATAGGATGGAAAGCGCATTTTCAGGGCTGTGTAATGGAGTCGTCTTGGAATTGATTAAATTGATGCAATGTTCTGGCCAGTTCCAAGTCTTCCTGGTAATACCTGTACTGCCTACTGCCAGTTCTGGGAGGAGACCTCAAGGAACATTCATGAAAGGGGAGGTCCCGTTGTCTTTACTTTTTTAAAATATTATTATTATTTTTTAAATTGAAGTATAGTTAATTTACAATGTTGCATTAGTGTCAAGTGTACAGCAAAGCGATTCAGTTATACATCCATCCATATATATATATATATATATATATATATATATATATATATATATATATATATAT
>NW_020837960.1:31215637-31233443 GCF_003676395.1 Aethalodelphis obliquidens | reverse complement strand
TATATATATATATATATATATATATATTGTTTTTCAGATTCTTTTCCAATACCCGTCTTCTTTCGTGACTGTGCATCTTCTCCCCTGAGGGAAGCACCACAGTCGTGGATGGCCAATGAGTTACAACAACAAAACCTTGAGAAGTGCACAGCCTGAAAACAGAGGAGCCATGGTACAGCTTCCATACTGCATGAACCTCACACAGACGGATGCCAGCCCAACCTACGCTGATCAACTCGGCAAGCAACAAGCAAGCATTATCTACCAGGTTAAACCCTTTGGAACATTGGTAGACAGGGTATCTGTTCAAAGTGCGCGTATAGGCTGCGGGTACATGGAGGCACTATTTCACTAACTCTTCATTTAGTTATGGCCAAGGAGCAGTATTTTGTGTATCTGTTTTTTGTTTGTTTGTTTGTTTGTTTTTGCGGTAAGCGGGCCTCTCGCTGTTGTGGCCTCTCCCGTTGCGGAGCACAGGCTCCGGACGCGCAGGCTCAGCGGCCATGGCTCACGGGCCCAGCTGCTCCGCGGCACGTGGGATCCTCCCGGACCGGGGCACGAACCCGTGTCCCCTGCATCGTCAGGCAGCCTCTCAACCACTGCGCCACCCGGGAAGCCCGAGGCTGCCTTTTTAAAGAAGGCACCAATGGCCTCGGGAACCTAGATCTGCACACACAGCCCTGGCCTGAGTTCACACGGAGAATCAACAGAAGAAATAACAGTGATTTTCTTTGTTTGCCCCCAGGGTCCGAAAAAGAAAAATATTTAACTGCACCGCTTCTGGGAATGTGAGAAGCAAATGTTCTGATAGGGGCTGACCTGTGACTTTAATGCTTTACCAATAACGCATGTAATTACCTACTGGGGAGACTGGGAGGTGTGGCTTCTTAAGGATGTGGCTGAGGAATAGGGAAGCAGAGCAGCATGGGGGGGGGGTACCTCATCAGAGAGCACAACCCACATCTCCCTGTGGGACGGCCTCCCAGTGACCTGAGATACCGGCTCCCTCCCTGGAGAAGCCAGACTAGATGAGGCAGTCTTCTCTCCAAGAGGCTCTCAGAGGGAATTGGGGAACTTCACTGGCCTCCTGGTAGTCAGGCTGGTCCAACAGGGAGGGGTTGAGGGACCCCAAAGTCCAGTGCAACTCCCATTTCTGTCCACATCTCAAGCCACTTAGGACAATCGTGTTTGCCCAAGTCCCAGGTGTTGTCTTACAAAACCGTCGCCAGCATCCCTGCTTCACCCAGCCAAATGCCTGAACTCTCTCTTGTCTCTGGAATACAGATCAGCAGACATTATCTGCCTCCAGAATTCATGTGCTGATGCGCCAGTCTTGCTTACGACTGTGAATAGCTCTTTTCTTTTTAGACTTTTTAGACTTTTTAGACTGTGAATAGACTTTTCTTTTTCTTTCTTTTCTTTCCGTTTTTTCTTTACCCCTGTGATTGCAAGCCTAACTCCCGTCATTCAATTTATTTTCACTCAAAAAATAAATAAATTTCACCCACAAATAAAGAAAATTTTGAAAGCCTTTTGCACCACGGCCCTGGCGCGAGGGTGAGCTGTTGAAGGGATGTATGGGTGAGTCCCTCACATGAATCTTAACCCTCTTCTGGTACCGCTACCTCTTGCGTCAGAGGAAGAGAATTCTAACGCTGCTTCTCTGAAGCTCACGCCTCAACCGTGCTCCTGAGCCTGTCTCTGCCATTGTCCTCTCCTGCCCCTGGCTCCTGGCTCAGCCCCCCTCTCCATCCCTGGTCCCACCATCGCTCAGGCAAGGTCAGGGTCCACGCGGATGCCTCCTGGTCTCTTGGCCCCCTCGACTCCCCAGCTCCCATGATCTTTCCCTGGGTGCCCCCATCCTCCCCAGGCACACGCGGGGTCTTGTCCTCCCGACATTCACGCCCGAGTCTGGAGAGTACACATCCCGCAGCCTCTTCAGGCATCCCCACTGCTCCCCCCAGAGGAGCTCAGGCACCAACTCCTTTACTTTCTCCAAACCATCAGTCCTCTGCTTTCTTATGCAGACAAACTGCTGTTTGAACAGCATCCGTACCCCGGCCTGCACACACACCCCCAACTCCCCCCATGCTCGCCTGGACCAGCTCAGCTCCCTGCTTTATCTGCTGCAGGGCTCTCCCTCCCAGGGTGCAGCCCAGCAGCTCAGAAAAGGTGACTCAGGATCCCCGGCCTGCGGGTGGTCCCGCCCCATTTCTCGGGTCAACTCCTTCTCCCACTTGCTTTGTGGACGACTTCATCCTTGCTGCACTTTCCTCAAACTTCCAACCACTCCGCCCTCAACTTCCCCCTGCTCAGCAGACCTCAGCCCCTAATCCTCAGAGAAAACAGATGTCATCAGACAGAAACCCCATCAAATCCCCTCACCATCCCTATAACTATTTATACCTTCCCCAGCATCCCACTGTGGGGAGGGAGGGGCCTGCCCTCCATCCCCACAATAACCCTACACTAGTATTTCTCTCTCTGTTCTTGTGTGTTTGACTACTTCCTTGAAATGTGAACCTTTCCATCTTAACAGACTAAAATCCCCCCATTTTGAAAGGGCTCTGCCCCCTCTGAACCCCATGTGTGTCTCTAGCTTCCGCCTCCCCCCTCCACTGAACACAAACCTGCCCCTACGTCCCCCCCGGCTCCGTCCTCGGCTGGCTTCCTCCATCACCCCCAAAACAGCTCGGGCAAAGGGCGCTGTGAAACCCAATCGTCATATTTAATCCCTGAGTTACTTCCAAACAGTTGCCCTTTCTGCTGTTTCTAAAATATGTGGAAGGGCAAAGTACCTAGAATGGCTAAAACAACCTTGAAAAGAAAAAGATGGAGGGCCCACAGGACCTGAGATTTTGAGACTTAGAAAGTTACAGTTATCAAGACAGCCTGGTATTGATGGAAAGATGGAAAACTGATCATGGAACAAAATAGAGAGTCTAGAAATAGACTCATGCCTATATGGTCAATTGATTTTCAACAAAAACGCAAAAGCAACTCAGTGGGAAAAGTATAGCTTTTTCAACAAATGGTCCTGAAACAAATGGTCCAGTACATATTTTTTTTAAAACCTTTGATTCATATCTCACACTCTATACAAAAATTAATTCAAATTGGATCACTGACCTAAATGTAAAATATGAATATATAAAACTTAACTAGATAGATAAAACGTCCATAAGAACACACAGGAGAAAAGCACTGCCACCTTGCATTGGGCAAATCTCATAGATACAACAACAACAAGCACAACTGACAAAAGAAAAAATCAATAAATTGGATTTCATCAAGATTCAGTTCTTCTCTTTGAAAGACACTGTTAAGAGAATGAAAAGATAAGCCCACTGGCTGGGAGAAAATGTTTGCAAATCACATACTTGATAAAGGACTTTTGTCTAGAATATATAAAGAACTCTCAAATGCTATAATATGAAAACAAACAGTCCAATAAAAAATGGCAAAATATTTGTATAGATACTTCACGAAAGAAGATATACAGATGGCAAATATGCACATGAAAAAACACCCCACATCCTTAGGCATTAAGGAAATGCAAATGCAAACTTCTCTAAGATACCACCACACACATGTCAGAATTGCAAGAATTGAAAAACTGGCCACACCAAGGGTTCTTTAGAAGGGCAGAGCAACCGGAACTTTCATTCATGGCTGGCGGGGGTGTAAAATGGTTGAGCGATGGCAGAAGATAGTCGGGCAGTTTCTTGAAAAGTTAAACAATCTGCCACGTGGCCCAACATTCAGTTAGGAGGTGTGACCACAGGGGAAAAGAAAGCACAGGCCCACACCCAGACTCGTGCGTGAACGCTTGTACGTGTCATAGCCCCAAACTGGACACAAGCTAAATGGCCATTCACAGGTGACCGGACCAACGAGGGACTGCCACCAGGCAACACAAAGGCACGAACCAGTGACACACACGAAGACTAGGATGAATCCCAACACGGCTGTGGGCGCAAAAAGAGTTCACGCCGTGTGATTCCTTTTATATAAAGTCCTTGAAAATGCAGTGTAATCTACAGTGATAGGAAGCAGATCCACGCACGGATCAAACTGTGCACTTTCAATTCATGTGCAATGTACTGTATGGCCATTATACCTCAGTAGACAAAAAAGCAAAGGAAAAACAAAAATGGAGACCATCTCACTCACAGTATTGTTAGTTTAAGGTAAGTAAGTACTAGGGAGGGAATGCACAACACCTACAACAGCAAACATAATCAACACTGCTGTATGCTGTATACGAGAGTTGTTAAGAGAATAAATCCTGAGCTCCCATCACAAGGAAAAAATGTTTTCTTTTTCCTTTATTTCGTATCTATACGAGATGATGGATGTTCACGGAACTTATTGTGGTCACCATGTCATGATGTCTGTAAGTTAAATCGTTATGCTATGCACCTTAAACTTCTGTAGTGCTGTATGTCAATGACACCTCAATAAAACTGGAAGGAAAGAGTAGAAAAATAATCATTTTAAAAGCTCAGAGTTTTCTTTTAATCACAATGGATCCTTACAAGAGTGATGAGAAACCCAGAACGAGTACGGGCTATTCCATCATCCACGGTTCTCAAGAGGAATGGGGCACCAGGAACAGCAAGGACCCTTTGAGCCATGTTTTCCGACCCATAACATGAGAATAGCAACACCTACCTACCGGATTACCCGGATAGGCCCAATGTCATCAGCAAGGTCCTTATAAGGAAAAGAGGGAGGCAGGAGAGTCAGAGAAGGAGAAGTGAGGATGAAAGAAGAGGTCGGAGTGAGGTGATGGCTGGCTTTGAAGATGCAGGAAGGGGCCACCAGCCAAGGAATGCAGGCAGCACCTTGAAGCTGGAAGAAGCAAAGAAATGGATTCTCTCCAAGGGCCTCCAGAAGGAAGGAAGTGCTGCTGTAAATTCCTTTACTGGGCTAAATTCAATGTGCTGACAAGACAATATGCCTGATTCCGTGCACACCCCACTTAAAAATAACAGCATATTAACACCACTTACACGGGTCACAGCCTAGCTGGTATCAGATCTACTAAAACCATCAGTAAAAATGTAGTCGTCCATATAAAGCTGCCGCATTGGACGGCAAATGTCACTGAACCAGCCCCAGGATGCTCTGTCCCCCTGTGCGGGGCCATAAGCTGTGACCCCACAGGTACACAGCGTCAGGCGTGGGATCCTGAGGGGCCATGCAGGCCACAGAGCTAGCTCGTTTTGCCCTCCGTGTGGCAACTCAGGTTGTTGACGTTTTTAAACCCCATCTTTTCTGGTGCTTCCAGTCTTTCCCGAAAGCACAGGTGACAGCACCATCATGCGTTGTCAGTACACGACATGAGTGAAAGTGAAACATCCCTCCTAGAAATACAACCAGATGAAGACGCCCTTGAAAACTGCACTTTGAAAATGAGCACAGACTGGTCCAGAGCAGAGACATCCAAAGTCGCCTTACATGTGTGATGGACCCCTAGGCCTGGAGAACTCGAGTACAGCCAGACAAGGACCTCAGCTAACATGAACAATAAGGAACCAGCCAAAGCGTTTTGGCCAGCAAGGCAAACGTGGCAAGAATGCAAACCTGGGGGCAGGTGCACGTGTACGTGGAGGGGGACGCGTGTCTCAGTGACAGTAACCAACACCTGTGCAGGTGACAACTAATTATCACTCTAAGCACTTTTTCTGTGTCAGCTGAATCTTCCCAACAACTCCAGGAGGTGGTTCTGTCTTTAACCGTGTCCATTCGACAGAAGGGTAAACTGAGGATTGGTGGATGCAGGCGGCAGAGTCAGGAGGCCGGGCCCTTGACCACGGCCCTGCCCAGCCTCTCAGCCCCTCCCTCCTGCCCACAGGCTCACAGAGCCATCCTTCCAGTTCAGAACCAGTTCTAAACCACCTCGGTCAGCATCAGGCAGGAGGGTGTGTAACCAGGTGGCGGGTGTCCTCCTCCGTCCTGTATGCTTGGCCAGCCTGAGGCCACACCTGAGATGGGGGGCAGTGTCTCCGAGCCGACAGATCAGGTTTCCAGCAACTGCGACGCTAGAATTTGCATCACTTGTTCTCCACCCGGACGCTGGGGGAGCTTTTGAAAACTACCAATTCAATCAGAGTCTCTGGCCAAGGAAGCTTCTAGAGAAGCTTTAAACAGGACTAACCAGTCTAACAATGGCCGGTCACGTGAATGATACCTTTGTAGACTATCCAGCCTTGGCCAAGCCAACACAGACCAAGAGAACTCTATCCAAACAACTCAGAGAATCACGGAAAATAATAAATGTTTAGCGTTGTAAACTCAATCAATCCGTCAATCAATCAGACTCTCTGAGAAACCCAAGCACTAGCATTTCTTAAAGCTCCCCGCGTGGTTCTGCAGGGATCCGGGGCTCAGGAACGTGGGCCAGCCTGAGATTACAGGGGGCCCGGCAGCTGCTGGCCAGGGTCCTCCAGAGACGCAGAAACAACAGACGACGGATAGGGATCTATTACAAGGGATTGGTCCGCACGATCACGGAGGCTGACAAGTCCACGAGCTGCAGCGTGAGTCTGGAGGCTGGAGACCCAGGAGGCCTGAAGGTCTCGTTCTAGTCCGAGTCCGAAGGCGAGAGCAGACCGCTGTCCGGCTGGAGGACAGGCAGGCAGAGGGGACAAATTCTCCTCGCTCTGCCTTGCTGTCTATTCAGGCCTTGGCGGACTGGATGAGGCCGCCATGTCGGGAAGGATCGTCTGCGCTACTGAGTCCACCAACTCAAACGTTCATCTCATCCAGGAACGCCCTCCCGGAAACACCCAGAAAAGTGTTTCACCAAGTACCTGGGCACCTCGTGGCCCAGACTAGTGGACACATAGAGTTCACCACCGCACAGCCCTGCCCGCACAGTGTCTTCCCTCCCTGGGTCTCAAATGTCTGCACATACATCAGTCACAGGGCTACATCATCAGTTCCGCTTCTAGGGCATTGTCAGTCAAGATGAATGGTCTCCGTGCCTTTCCGATGACACATCCCAATAAGCAAAGAGTGTTAAAACTCTGAACATCCCTATACACATTTATTTATTAATTTATAAATAGTATTAAGGTTCTATTAGATGTGGAGATATATACATACATTCTGACATACATACATGTGCGCATATGTGTACATATATGTATGTTTGTGTATGCGTGTGTATACACACACACACACACACACACACACACATACACACACACACTCTGATACCGTCTACCCACCCCAAGAGGAGTACCCACCACTCCCGCTCTGGAGATGACAGGTATAGACGCTGCAAAGTCTCTTTGATGTCAGGCTTCTGTATGTTCGCTCTCTTCAGCTAGACTTACCACTGACCTTAAGCTTCTCTGTGGTACCAGCATGATGCTGGGTGCGCGGAGCACGTCGGTGACACGGTACTGAGAAGTCACCGAGGGCAGGCAGGTGACATGGACATCCCCATCACTAAAGGGGCCATCTCACCCTCGCCCCCTGTGGACGCGGTTGGAAGCACGTTGGTGCTTGCACTGAGACCTCTAGCTGTCACCGGCATCGCTGGACGTGCTCCCAGGACCCTGCGGGCAGCGTGGCTGTGACCCCGAGGCCCAGCTGGTGCGGCCTGCACTCCAGAGTCCCACGTGCCAAGAGGCCACGGAATCTGGGGCTGCAGGGCCCCTCCCCAGGCCTGCGAGTGGAGCTAGCAATCTGGTCACTTGGGATTCTTTTTCTTAAAGAGCTTCCTCCTAACCGTGCTCTGTTCAGGCCTCATCATACCCGAAACCACCCCCTGCCAACACCCTGCCCTGGTCCTTGGGTGGGTGTGAAAGCCTGCTATCTTTCGGTTATTTTTTCAGTACATCTCACGTTATGTATTGTCTTGTGTTTACGCATCCACCTTTTGAAAGATGAATAAGTCCTTTAAACACACTGTGAGAGTAGATAAACTTCCTTCTGAATATAAAGCCCCCTACAGCTCCTGCCTCCTAAAGTCTGTCCCCTTAACAAAACTATTGTCACTGAGCCAGTATTTGGCCAATGGTGTTGAAAAGCAGGTTTCACTATTCTTAGACAAAATTCCCGTTTCACGGCACGGTTCCAAAAGCTTCCCACAGGCTGTGGTAAGGATGCCAAAGGAAAGCAAATTTTTCAGCAACAGCCAATATAGAGAAGAGGGAGGAAAAAACTCAACAGCCCACCTGAGACATGAACAAAAGACATGAAGATAGTCCCAGTGAAAGACAACACAACGGCCCTGAAACACTGAGGGTTCACTCCAGAGAAATGTCAATGCAACTGCGCTGAGACAGCGTTTTCCACCACGAGGTGAGCAAAGGAGTTTGGCGACACTGTGTTAGTGAGGGGTCGGGAAGCAGGCAGTCTCTAGGGGGGTGCAAGTGGGGACAAGGTCCATGGAGGACAAGTTGGCAAGAGCCCAAAATTTGTGATGCCCATAACATTTCGTTTTAGCCAATCCATTTCAAGAAATTTGTTTACTAGATACACGCATGTGTCAAAGAGTGTAGGTTCACTGTTATTCACTGAAACATGGAAATAACCTGCTGCTCATCACTAGGGAACCGGTTTATATAATATGCTACAACCATGGAACAGAATACTACACAGCCATTAAAAAGAATGGAAAAGGGTGGAAACAACACAAATGTCCATTGACAGATGAATGGATAAACCCAGTGCAGTATATGCATACAATGGTATTCAGCCATTAAAAGGAAATGAAATCCTGATATATGCTACAACATGGATAAAACTCGAGGATATTATGCTAAGTGAAATAAGCCAGACACGAAAGGATAACATTTATATGATTCTACTCATTCTGAGATAGTTAAAATAGTCAAATTCTTAGAGAGAGAAAGCAGAATGGTGGTTACTGGGGGCTGGGGGTAGAGGGAGTTATTGTTTAATGGGTACAGAGTTTCAGCTGGGATGATGAAAAAGTTCTAGAAATAAATGGTGGTATGGTTGCACAACAATGTGAATGTATGTAACGCCACAGGACCGTACACTTAAAAATGGAAAATTTCATGTTATGTATGTTTCACCACAATAGAAATAAAAGAATGAAGAAGCGTTTTATGTACCGATATGAGATATATCATTAATACATCATATATCATAATATGTCAAATATACCATAATATATCATCTCTGAAATATATCATTAAGTAAAAATAAAGGATCCAACATACTATGTCAATACTTGTGTAAAAAATAGAGGGGGATAGAAGAAAACATATTTCCTTATAAAAGCGCAGACCTTCTCTGAAGCATACGGAAAAACTGGTAATACCAGCCCCTCCCAGAGGGGCAGCTGGGTGACCTGGAAGGGTCAGTGGGGTGAAAGGCTGGAGGAGAGAGGAGATTACTTTTCAGCAGATGCTGTTTCATAACCCTCTCATTTTATAGCATGTAAATAAATTATATATTTTTAAAAATAATTAAAAATTTTAAATGAATATAATTTAAAAAATTTTTAATAGAGTTTTTCTTGCTTTCCTAAAAGCTGTCATTTTTCCCACTATGAAAATCCATGTTTTAAATAATCCGTTTATTAAAAATAGATTTTTAGTAAACTAGTGGGATATATCTTTACGTTCAATTAGCAATTAAACTATCAGGAACACTAAATTTTTAATATAAAACCACTTGAATAAAAATATTAACAAAAGATGTTGTTTTCTATCATGTGTCTAATTCATACATTGCTTTCAGCCCAACTACTTGGGCTAAGTCTTTCTCGCCCCTCATCATCTGTCCTTATATATCAGATACCAATGGAAATTCCAGAAGCACCTTTTCCAAAGAAATAATCAAGGATGAACTATTTGAAAGTGAAGGCCCCGCCCTCCTTCCGGTCCACGCTGGCATCCCCTGGTCCCACTGTGGCTCCACTGGTGCCCATGACCCTGCTGGCTGGCATCTTCCCTCCAGCAGCCGTGGATGCCCACTTTACTAAGCCCGTCACTCCACAACTAAAACAAGGTGCCGCTGACTAGATTACGGCAGATATCATACTCATAAAATCCTGATAATACTATCTCTTGTTGCCTTTAGAAGAGTCTACTGACTCCTAAACTTCTGATTAGAGTTCCACTAAAAAGTATAGTTTTTACAAGAAACTCTATCATCGGTCGACATTCTTTGAAAATTCTTTCACTTTTCTCATTTTTTAACAGGAAAAAAAAGTCTTAGGTCATTTTCTAAAGGAATTTTCCCTTCTTTTCCTTTTCTTTTTTAAAAAACAGGTTCTCACTGCTGATGGCATTTTGACTTTTCTTAATTATTATCCTCATATCTTAACTTATAGCTTGCAGTGTAGCTTGGAAGATTGGCCGATGTGAAATTAAAATTTGTACAGCTGTTATTTACTGCAGGGGGAAAAACTGTTTATACTTTAGATCATCAAAATACCAAGATTTCCAAGTCCAGAGTTTTTACCTCCCAATTTCTCAACACTTAATTGCATAACCAAATTCTTACTGGTCAAATCGTGTCTTTTAGGGGGAAAAATGCCTCATTCAGTGGCCGATTGCCTAAGTTGGCTGAAGACAAACATTGTTGGAAGAATGACTTGTTTGGGCAGATTCCCAGAGCTAATAGTGATTAATATAATATTTAATGTTAGAAGTGCTTAAACTTTACTCCAGAGAATATATTCCCACAATCAGGGGAACCGCTGATTTTCACATTATTCCAGCTGTCTTTCATCCCACAAAAAACATGGGTGGGTATCTTAGAGATAATGTGGTTCCTCATTTTCAAGTGACATACATATTCAACAGCTAGACAGTAAAAACTCTTCTTTTCTTTTTTTTTTTCTGAGGTTGGACACCAGCTTTGCCACTTATTCAGTGTGTCCTCTGACAGGTGACGTAACTTCTCCATGTCTCACTTTACTAACTTCCAACATAAAAGCAACAACAGCTCCAAATACCGTAAATACATCAATGTCCGGTTCACAGCACTCATTCATGTTATTTCCCTTTCTTTAAAAAAAAAAATCAATGACATGTTTTTATGCTAAGAATTAAGTGTATCCCACTACAGTTCTCAAAACTGTAACCAACAGAGTCAGAAATTTTGTTAGTTGCTCCACTCCTTAGCTTGTGAAACACTATCAAATGCTTCTACGCGGTTGTAACACAGGTGAGACGGAATTAGTTATCTCTGATGGGAAAGTAAGCAAAGTACCGAGCTAGAATTCCTTTTAATGATCTCTCTGATCCAGAGAAAAGAAATAAAGGTCCATTGCCTGGATTCTGGACAGAAATGTTTTCAAAGGGAAAACTCTATATATATCTCATGCTGATGGTATGGGTACACTCAGCTTATAAACCAAAACATGCTTATTTAACTACAGATCATAATATGCATTTCAGATCGTAATATGCATTTTTCCTAAGGTTTGCCTCATTGGAAGCTTCTGAGAAATGTTTCTGTGGATTTCTCTTTTTCCTTTCAAAATAAATAAATAAATATATAATTAGAAAGGAAAAATGTTTCTAAAACACCACATTTACTACCTAAATAAATAGAGACACTACAAGGAAACCTGATATATAAGATCCCAAGATGATAAATTCTATAAACTAAGAGATCTATTTTCACTAGCCAGATTCAGTGTAGGTTCCATTTAGTTTGATCCCCTTGTTCATTTAAAGTACAAATCCAAAATACCAAAATTCCAAACTTTTCAAAATTCCCTGCTCCGTGTAAAGTGACCAAGAATTGTCCTTCACTTTGTATTTGCTGTAATTCACTGCACAAGGAGATCCTTCCATGTTTCCAATCAAAGGAAATTACAGGCATTTGATCTGGGGATGCATCCTGGGAGGCTCTCCTTGAGATGTGATGTAATAACAATAAAAACAGCTTACCTGGCCTGATGGTTTCTCAAGGCTGAGATCTCACAGCCAAGACATGGAAGCCAAGAGCATGTGGAGACAATTTTATTTTTACAAAGGCATGAAACAAAAGAATCAGTTAAGGAAAACTGAGAAATTCTCACCTCTAAACCTTTTCCTGGAGAGACGTTCCCAACCTTGTGTACAGACACCGGGAGGAAACAGCATCGCTGACTACGACAGACTCATGGGGACACCAGGAGACTCACGAATAAAAGGCAAAGGGATGGATACCTGACCGGCATTTGGGATTCTTAGAGGTGACACATCCCATTTTAGGCTGCCTTTCAGAAAGAGCAGAATTCCAGAACACAGCGGGACCTCAGAAATCATCTAATCAAGTCCCTCCTCTTACAGATAACAACTCTCGGGGAATTTCGCTTTTTGCTAAAATCTGTGAATTTGTATCAGAGATGATATTTGTACCCAGGTCTCCGCACCCTCCTCTAACGCTCATTCCTCTATGCCTTGGCGGTCCAGATAAAATTCCCAGTTGCTCTGATCTTCATTTCACAAAGGCTTGCTGCTCAAACATACATTTCACTTGCTTCATGTTCAGCATATATTTTCCTTACAAATAGGATATACAGAACTGGTCCCTGGGCCAGCCCCAAATACCTAACACAAGCACAAGAAGCAGTGGTGTGCTAAAAATCACCTGCACACCTAACCCCCTACAGCAGAATTGACTGCCGGCTCCACGTGCCAGGACCAATGGAATCAGAGACTCTGTTCTCCCTGCAGCAGACTCCGCAGCTCCAAATCACTGCTGCTCATCATGGGGGAGGGGGGTCTGGGCCCCAGTGGGTGAGGAGTACAGAGCTCAGGAGTGGGGAGCACAGAGCTTCCAGGGGTATAACCCCAGGGGACACGTCTGTATCCCAGAGCTGGCTTCCTAGCCGCCATGTTTATTTTCTTCCCGTGGTCTCAGGGTAAGGACCAGTTGCAGGTGCCCTATCCTATCACCATCTAGGGTTTGGACCGCTTTTTTTCTCCTCTTTGCCCTGCTGTGGCCATGCACACAGTCTCCTGTTCTTATGTTGCCTACATATCATTCTGTCCTTGAAATGAATACTCAGGCAGTCTTTTTATGGCTTTCCAAGGATTTATGAACTCTATCCATGATGAGACAGTAGAAATGGCTCTCTCTTCTGCTCCTTCAGCCCAGTCCCTCCTTTATTTCCATCAAATCCTGAGGGAGCTCCCAGGAGTATAAAGGCTTCGAATCCTGTGGCCAGATTCACCCTGGTTTAAACTCATCTGAGATAGGATTTCTTGAGCAGCCTCACTGGAAAAGCAGGAAAGGGCCAGGTTAAGGGGCTGGGGTGACGGGAACTTGAAGGAGATCCGCATCTGAGAAGCCACAGTGAGGAAAGAGGATGCATCACACCCCAATGTTCATAGCAGCACTATTGACAACAGTCAAGACACAGAAGCAACTGAAATGTCCATCAGCAGAGGAATGGGTAAGGAAGATGTGATACAATACACAATGGAATACTACTCAGCCGTAAAAAGAATGAAATAATGCCATTTGCAGCTACATGGATGGGCCTAGAGATTATCAGACTAAGTGAAGTAAGTCAGACAAAGACAGATACCATACCATATCACTTATATGTGGAATCTAAAAAAATGATACAAATGAACTTGTTTACAAAACAGAAACAGACTCACAGACATAGAAAACAAACTTACAGTTACCAAAGGGGAAACATGGAGGGGAGGGATCAATTAGGAGTTTGGGGTTAACACATACACACTACTATATATAAAATAGATAATCAACAAGGACCTACTGTATAGCACAGGGAACTCTACCTATATGGGAAAAGAACCTGAAAGATACATATATCTCTGAATCACTTTGCTGTACACCTGAAACTAACACAACATTATAACTCAACTAGACTCCAATATAAAATTAAAATTTTTTAAACATAAAGAAAAAAAAAAGAGGATGCAATTCTCTGGCTGCTGAGCCCACCTCGAGCAGCTGTTCGTAGTGTCTGGAGCACACCTACCAGTGTGTACACGACACAGTCCTGAATTGTGCTTTCTTATTTTCACATCTGTTTACCCTGAACTAGAGTATCAGCTGCTTGAGGAGAAAGTCCATGACATGTCTTCTCATGCCCTGCAGCCTGAGAAGATCGTGAATGACTGATAAATGCTCCCTGAAAGCCTGGGAACTTCCAGGCCACTGCAAGGTCATGACCCTCTCCAGTAGTGTAGAGGAATGAAGGGGACTTCACTGGGCCAAACCTGGGGCAGTCACGAACAGCCATGAACAGCAGCTCCTCCTCACTCTTCGTACATCAGTGTTGCCTCCTTTTCTCCTAAGTTGAGGGGAGTGCCTCTGAGGGGAGATCTTAATTAAAGGTGTTCTAGAAGCAGCCATTGAACAGACCAACCCACCTCCTGGACCTGTGCCGGCTGATATGCACAACCGACCAGGGAGACAAGTGTCTGGCTCGAATCAGAAGGGGAAACGTACAGTTCTGCCCTTCAGGAACTTGCACTAACTTCCAAGGCTGACTTTTCAAACTTCAGGCACCAGCACCCAGCCCCTCACTGATTAAGCACGCACTGCTCTGAGGAGGACACATTCCTTTTGGGCTGGGATAATGATAGCTGGCTCACACATGAACCTGTTCCTGAAAGCACCCATTGTGGAAAGCTACTGGATCTAGCCAGGACATGGAAGCAACCTAAGCGCCCCTCGACAGATGACTGGATAAAGAAGATGTGGCACATGTATACAATGGAATATTACTCAGCCATAAAAAGAAACAAAACTGAGTTATTTGCAGTGAGGTGGATGGACCTAGAGTCTGTCAAACAGAGTGAAGTAAGTCAGAAAGAGAAAAACAAATACCGTATGCTAACACATACATACAGAATCTAAAAAAAAAAAAAGGTTCTGAAGAACCTAGGGGCAGGACAGGAATAAAGACTCAGACGTAGAGAATGGACTTGAGGACACGGGGAGGGGGAAGGGTAAGCTGGGACGAAGTGAGAGAGTGGCATGGACATATATACACTACCAAATGTAAAATAGATAGCTAGTGGGAAGCAGCCACATAGCACAGGGAGATCAGCTCGGTGCTTTGTGACCGCCTAGAGGGGTGGGATAGGGAGGGTGGGAGGGAGACACAAGAGGGAGGAGAATATGGGGATGTGTGGATATGTATAGCTGATTCACTGTGTTATAAAGCAGAAACTAACACACCATTGTAAGATGTTAAAAAAAAAAAGAAAAAAAGAAAGCTGCTGGATCCCATCCAAAGAGCACATTTTGAAAGCTTTTGGTATTCCTGGAAAAAGCTTCCCCAAGTGTACGGGATACACATTCTTCCGTAAGGATATTTCAGAATAGAGTCCAGGGCCTCACGATTAGAAGTAAATAGGACAGCCCTCAAAAGTCACAACTCAAGCGAGTGCGGCGAAGACAGAAAAAGCAACCCACAACTCAGGATGGTGAGGGGCGGCTTCCCTGGGACTGTGATAGAAACAGATGCGTCACAATGGACAGAGTTTCCATTCAACTTACCAAAAAGAGCCAAGAAATGACGTATGAAGACTCTTTTAGCAAATGACAAGCTATTCCATGCAAAAAAGTGGACACCCACGCTCTACCATATGAAGTAATGAAGGAAATCGAGGAAACCAACAAAAGTCCTTTGAGACCCTGATGTTCGGTGAATACTGAAACCTTTATTGCAGGAAACTCTGGAACCTTCTCGGGCTACCTTGAAACCTAGGCTGGATTCCTGCCTTCACAAAGCAGGTTCTGTGGAGTCCAGACAAGGGCCAGGCACTGCCTACAAGACCTGCAGGCTTCCCTTGGTCCCTGATATCCTATGACCACAGCATTTTCATAATTTGAGTCTTTGCAATACATTCCAGTTATAACCTTGTAAGTTGTCCAGTGCCTCAGAGAAAACCTTCAAATTCTTCTGGCTACCTTCCACGGTCTGAAACACGATGCTGAGCATATTTTGTTAGAAATAAGCATGGAGAATGCCATTCAGATGGAAGGGTGCCCTAGCTTTTATCTTCGTGGCTCTGAGGGCTGCAAAATCTGCGCTCCCCGGTCCCTGCAGTATTGTGATTTCACTGTCAGTGCATTTATCACGCTTCCCAGGCAGCGCACGTGACTCAAATCACTCCGCGGCACTAACAAAGGCAGAGAGACAGGTCATACCTAGCTGGAAACGGGGGTCATCGCCAGCTTTGTCTGCCCCCGTCAAAATGTGACAAGGTTGGAAGCTGGCCCTGCAGAGGTGAGAGTGAAAATGAAGCATAAAGCAAGCTAAATACAGAAGAGTTCAGCTCTGAATCTCTTTGTTTTCTTTATACGTCCGGTGGAATATACTGTGTAAAAGACTGCCACAACTCACCCAAACGTTGATCGGTGCCAGGAGAGAAAACTAATGGGAACCGTAAAGCAATTGCAATGTCTTGTCTTCTGGGTCATGGACCAAGTTCACTTTCCTTAGTCTCTATTATGGGCTGAAATGAGTTCCCTCAAAATTCATCTGCTGGAGTCCTAACCCCCAGGACCTCCCAACGTAACTGTATTTGGCGGCTGGGGCCTTTAAAGAGGCAATTATGGTAAAATGAGGTCAGATGGGTGGGCCCTAATCCAATATGACAGGTGTCATAACAAGAAGAGATTAGGACAGAGACACACACGGAGGGAGGACCAAATGAGGGTACCGCAAAGAGGGGGCATCAGCCAGCCTAGGAGACAGTTCTCTGAAGAAACCCACCCTGCTGACTTCCAGCCTCCAGAGCTGTGACACAGTAAAGGCCTGTGGTTTAAGCCTGCCAGTCTGGGATACTTTGTTACAGAAGCCCTAGTAGACTAGCACACCCCTCCCCCTGGGTCTCCCCACTACCAATTTTGAACACTGGCTCCCCCTTCCTTCTGCCCCGCTTCTTTCTTTGCTTGTCTTTTAAAAGAGGTTCCCTCGCCTTCTTCCCAGACAGAGGGGGAGCCTGGGGGAGGTGAGAGGGAGAGAAGGCATTTTGCACCCTGACTCCCCGAGTCTGTCAAGAGGCTCAGGCCCCCAGAGCTCACAGGCGTGTCTGGTTTACAAGGGCATCACTTGACTTCATCAGAAGATGTGACTCTCCCTTGCTGGGTGACCCTGACCAAGTCGCTCAACTTCTCTGAGCTTCTGTTTTCTCATACATTAAAAAAAAAACTGGTGTTGTGAATCCCTTCGAAGGGGTTCAGAACGAGCCTCCCCAAAATGTGCCACTTTGGCTCGTGGATTGTTTTGAGCGAAAGAGAATCAGGGCCCAAGAGACCCAGGAGGGGCTTTTTACCTCCCCCTCAGTTTCCTGAAGGAATTGAAACTGGGGCCAGACTCAGAGAGAGAGAGCTATTACCAGAGATCCCTTTTATCTGAATGACCTATCTATATGGCAGGGCAACCATCAACTCACCAAACATCTGTCTTCTTACTGTCCTGTGCATCACCCTCCTCCCCTTGGAAGCCTCAGGCCCCCATCCCATTCCTCAGCTCAGGATAGTATAGAAGCCTCAGCTGCCCGACATGCCCTTGGGTCTCATATCTTTGGGACCACCCCTACATACATAACTAATTTGTTTTTCTCCTGTTAATCTGTCTTATGTCAATTAAATTATTAGACCAGTCAAAAAACCCAGAGGGTAGAGGAAAAAGATTTCCTCCCCTATGCTTTCAGGGTTGTTGTGAGGTTCAATTAAGATAACACACTGGGGCTTCCCTGGTGGCGCAGTGGTTGAGAGTCCGCCTGCCGATGCAGGGGACGCGGGTTCGTGCCCCGGTCCGGGAGGATCCCACATGCCGCGGAGCGGCTGGGCCCGTGAGCCATGGCCGCTGAGCCTGCGC
>NW_020837960.1:31179635-31215627 GCF_003676395.1 Aethalodelphis obliquidens | reverse complement strand
GCGGCTGGGCCCGTGAGCCATGGCCGCTGAGCCTGCGCGTCCGGAGCCTGTGCTCCGCAACGGGAGAGGCCACAGCAGTGAGAGGCCCGCGTACCGCAAAAACAAAAAACAAACAAACAAACAAAAAATCAACAAATAATTTGAACTTCTGTGACTCTGAATATTATATATTTTAAAGGGTTATTTCTTCTACTCTATATTTTGTTGGCCTGATAAAGTTTTTTTTTTGTTTCTCCTGCCAGTTAAGATTTATGAAGAGTGTTGTAGCTGATGTTAAGAGAAAGATTCTAAAGACACGAAAGATCTGGTTCCTGCCTTCATCGATCCTGCAATCTATTCAGGAAAATAACATTTTAACTGGAAAAACACTTATGAAATTAGTTCAACATAGTTTTCAGGGCTGTGACGGGGTGTGTGGAGCCAAATCTCACTGCAGGTCAAGCCAGGTACATACTTGAACTTTTTTTTTTTTTTTTGCGGTACGCGGGCCTCTCACTGCTGTGGCTTCTCCCGTTGCGGAGCACAGGCTCCGGACGCGCAGGCTCAGCGGCCATGGCTCACAGGCCCAGCCGCTCCGCGGCACGTGGGATCTTCCCGGACCGGGGCACGAACCCGCGTCCCCTGCATCGGCAGGCGGACTCTCAACCACTGCGCCACCAGGGAAGCCCCATACCTGAACTTTTTAGGACAACTTTCCACACAGCAATTTCCAATTATCACCTGTCTAAAGACAATGCCAGAAGAAGCTAACCAATCTGATTGAAAACATCTAAAATCAGGAAAGGTAATAAAAACCTGAATGCTAACGAAGTAATGTATTTTGCTTTAAAGAAATCTAATTGTGTAACAATTTGTACAACAGAACCCTTTAATACACAAGTACCGGGACTTCCCTGGTGGCACAGTGGTTAAGAATCCACCTGCCAACGCAGGGGACAGGGCTTCGAGTCCTGGTCCGGGAAGATCCCACATGCCTTGGAGCAACTAAGCCCGTGAGCTACAACTACCGAGTCCGCGTGCTGCAACTACTGAAGCCCATATGCCTAGAGCCCGTGCTCCGCAACAAGAGAAGCCACCGCAATGAGAAGCCCGCACACCGCAACGAAGAGTAGCCGCCGCTCGCCGCAACTAGAGAAAGCCCACGTGCAGCAACAAAGACCCAATGCAGCCAAAAATAAATAAATAAGTAAATTAAAAAAAAAATACACAAGTACCTCCAATATTCTTAAAACACGATTTGAATAACCAAATCTTAATTTTCTCATTAACTACTTGGGAACCCCTGAAAACAAGATTACTGACGATAGCAACATTTCAGTAGGAAAACCATACATTCTTGAGAAATGCAATTCATATCTGACTTTTGAAATACCTGACTTTAAAAACAGCTCTACCAAAAAAGAAACTGCATAGTTGTTTTTTTTTTTTTTGGTGGAAATTCACAAAATTCAAAATATGGTAATTTCGTTAGTAGGGACATAGGGTCAAATGGCTCAATGCTTCAGAAGCCATATGTCTTAGGAGCCATATTTGAATTTGGATCCTGACTTGACCACTTACTGACTGTAAGTCCTGGGCCATATTACTGTACTTTTATGAGTGTCATCTTCCTCATATTTTAAATGGCTACCTTTGCCTTGAAAGGGCAAGAATAATCAGTGCACCTCTCCTGGCCAGTAGCAGCGGTCATCCTGGGTGGAATTTCTAGATGAGAAAGTATCATAGTGGATTCTGATGACTTCCCAGCCTTTGCCTCTCCCTAAACGGTGAATTTTTCTGACGCAACTTTGTGTGTCCCTCCCACCACTTACTTCTCTTCTCTGGAGTCTAGCAAGGTACACAGCACGTATCAGAACCTCAATCCATGTCTGATGAATGAATACACAAATAAATAAATAATACGTAGATAATTTTAAAATGGAGGAAGAGGAAGAAATAAACTAGTGCGTGGAACACATCTTAAGTCCTGGTAACAGACCTGTGTCTTTGGCAATTTAAATCTGGAGAAAGAGATGAAAAACACCAAAAGATACTTTTAGCTATAGGAGGATAAAAGGAAAAAAGAGTAGGGGGAAGTACTACGGTCGCTGTCAGTCACTGCTCTGGAAAAGGTCATGCAAAGTCCTTGTCAACTTTATTCTGTAGTGTAGAGCTAAAACAACCTTTAAAATAAGAAGCCAAAATTATCAGGCACATTTACATGCAAGAAAATACCCAGTGAAATAAAATGAAATTAATTCTCTCACATGCATTGTGAGAGTCGTGTCTTTCTAAGACATTTTAAGATGCGACAGTGAATTTTTAATAGTGCTGTCTGTTGCATGCGCTTTTCTTTAGCAAAGATTTTGGTTAATATGTCGGAAAGGCCAAAGGTCAATTCGTTTTCATGGATCCAAACCACGTACTCTATTTTAGTTTTTAAACATGATAATAATTAAGGAATATCCTTGAAAACGAGGAAACAGTACACGTTTTTGTTGTTGCTTTAGAAAGGAATATCTTCCTACTTTTTCACGTCTTCCATCAGACCACAATCCGAGTATTTTCAAAAGAGTATTATGGCATTGAGTAGGCGGTAGCCGAGAAGGCTGATTCCTTAACCAAAGGCCAGCGCTGCCAATAGGCTTAAGTTAACGGCCAGGAAACGAGCGTCAAAGAAACCCCAGACTTGGTGGCTTGTCCTCGGAGAATCTCCCGGGGACACCGCGAGCCCCTCCCCGCGCCCTTCCGTCGCCAGGCAACCCGGGCACGCCGCGGCTCGGCCCCGCCCCCGCTGCCATGGCGACGCATGCTGCGGCTAGGCCCCGCCCCCGCTGCCATGGCGACGCGGGCCGCCGGCGGGTGCTCGCGCCTCCCGGGCGCAGCGTGGCGCTTGCGCTGCACCTGTTGGGGCCGCGGCAACTTCTCAAACCTTCAGCTCACCCAGCGCTCCGCTCCCCTTCGCCTCCTCTCACCCTCGCTTCAGAAAGCGTGCCACGGACGCAGAAGTTCAGCCACCTGCTGCTGGGTGGTCCCCTCCCCAAAAGTGAGGGAGGGGTGACCAGCGGCACAGAAAACCCGCCTACCTTTCTCAGCATTCCTGCACGTTAGCGGGGCTCTCTTGAGGGACTGCCTACCCCGCGCCGAGCTCCGGTGGGCAGGAAGTCACGGGGAAGCAGGCGGGGAACTCGGCCCCGGCGGGCGCCGCCGCGAGGGCCCCTGCGCCCCCCTCATTTGCAGGGCAAAAGGCGGGACCTTCGGGCCCCTCGGGCCGGAGACGGTGAACCCGTCCGGTTGCTACCTTCCCGGCCGGAGTTCAGACTGGCTCTGAAGAGCTGTTCAGACTCCACGTTTCCCGGGCGACGAACATCCAGCAGCTCCTCTGCCGCGGCGCGCGCCTCCGCGCCCCGGGGCTGTGCTATTGTTCGCCGGCCGGTGCAGGGCGTGGTAGAGGCTGGGAGCGGCCCGGAGCCGTTTCAGGCAGACAGGGTGAATTTCTTGCAGGGTTTTCCCCTCCGGCTTCCTCCCAGCCCCTTACTGTTGCATATTCATAAGAAGGCGGGGCCGCTTGCCGTCTCTTTTGAATCCTCGGGGTTGAGGAAGCCGAGGCGAAGAAGAGGGGACGGTTCGATTTGGAAACAAACACTAAGAGGAGGACAGGGTGGGGAGGAAGTGGTAACATAAATAAGCAAACATAGGAGTCCTGTTTCACAGTTTCTTTCCCCACCTTCAGGCTTCGAGGGCGCGCGCGCGCACACACACACACACACACACACACACACACACACACACACGACCTTCCTCCATTCCTGAAGTGAGCAAAGGAAACTTCAAGGAAGACCTCACTAAATCCCTTGGCCCTAATTATAGTAGTAGACTAATTGGAGAACTTGGGGGGAGGCAAGGATTTTTAACACATGATTTGACCTATGTGCTCCTCATGGCTGTTAAAAATTATATATGCAGACCTTACTAATTACAGTGATTTTATTGAATTTCATCATAATTGATTGTCTGCTTTTAATGTGGTGCAGCCCTCTACCATGCTCAAAGAAAAAGATTTTCTGATTTATAAACAATTACGTTGCTAATGGGAACCCATTTTCAGAAAATAAAACTAGCACAAGGAAAAGGACAGGCTTAGGAAACTTCACATGAGGACAGGGACAGTCGGATTGAGAAGCGCTAAAAGCCATTGGTGGGGAGCTATTTCCCCCCAGACATGACAAGTGGTCTTCCAGAATGGCTTCTCTTTCCTCCCTGAAATGTCCATCATAGGAATCATCACTAAATTACATCATGGACTTCAGATCCAGCTGTCCCTCACAGTACAGGTTGTTCCCTGAGGAGGTGACTTACAGGGATGCAAAATTCTTCTGCTTAACACTCGACCCCCAAATGACCTGCCATGATGCTTTCACCATAGAATCTACTCCTCTGTGTTAAAGTCCTATGGAAAAATCCCTGTTAAGATGTAAATTTGTTAACCCAAAAAGGTGGCCCATGCTCCTTTCCCCTCACTATTTACAGGTGCTTAGACTCTCGGACGTTAGAAATCCACTTCTGCAGGTTCTCACTGGTGCCCATCTACTAGTGGATGGTGGGTTCTGGGGAGATAAATGATAATGAAACAGCCCAGGGCACTGCCCTGGGGGCCAGCCTTCTAGTGCCAGACAGAATTCAAGCAAACAAAAAATCAGGGAGTCATCATCGCTATAAAGTAAAATAAAGCCATTTAGAAAGGCAGGTGCTGGAAGTCCAGAGGGTATAGAGGTGCCGTGACTTCCTGGATGGAACCAACTGAGACTAAGTCCAGGTGTTCTGTCAGGGTTTCAGGTCAATTCTGTGGTCACCAGCTGTGTAACCTTAGGTATACAGGTACCCTTCTGAGTTTGTTTCCTCTTCAACCAAACAAACAAAAGCCTAGGCTATGTTTTCAGTAGTTTTTAGTGGGCAGGGAAGGTTGCCACGCTGATGGCGTGCACACACAGGGGCAGAGGGTTTGTCCATGTGGCCGGATGGTCATGGCATGGATGCTGCGCTCCGACTGCTGGGCAAATCCTTCACCTCCAAGTCAGGTTGCCCCCATTGTAAACATGGGTAATAATACCCACCTCAGAGGTTGCTGAGAATAAATGAGGGGTACAAAAATAATAGGGCTATAGCTATTGTAATAAGTTCTCACCTTCCGGAGGGTGGCCCAGTGGCACATCCTTGGAAAGTGGTGGCTATCTGATTGTGAGAACTAACCTCACTTTCTAACTTTGACCCTTATCTCTAGTCCTCTCCCTGCAGAGGGAAATAGGATGTGAGGGGACAGGCTAACGCCAACAGAGGCCCCCGCTGGCCCTCTACGTGCATTATCTCTTGGCCGCAGCCACCACTAACCACTGTACAGATTCAAAAGAGGATCTGAGAGGTCGATTTCCTCACCGACAACACACAGCACGGTTTTCCCTAGTGCTCTAGTCACTTCTGAAGACTTAATAAAATCACTGTGGGACATGGGACAAACAAGCACCCCTGCTCTAGTCTAATCTGATGCTCTGTACTCTGTGTGTGCGGTAAGTACTTGTTAACTGTCCCGTCGACCCGCCTTTCTCCTAATGTGGATTCCCGTAAACGACTTTGAAACATGTTTCCCCATCTTTTCTCAGGGCCCACTTGGACAGCGTCTGGTGAGAAACGTTGCTGGCACTGGCCATCAATCTGTCTGTGAAAGCGTGCAGACAGTGCTTCTGGATTTCAGATCGCCCTTTCCACAAAGGATGAGTTAGAGACCAAAGAGGCCACAGAGAGAGGGTGGGGAGGCCCAGTTGTGAGGAGCTGGCCGCCCTGAAACAGTTCCATGAATCACGAGCACTGGGACCCGGGAAAGACAGAAGTTAGTGTCACAACCGGAGATGCCAACTAGACCTCAAGGAAGTAGCCAAATACAAATGACGCCTGTCACTAGCATATGCGAACACAGTGAAATGTTCGTCCACTTGTCTGGAGATCCTGAATCTTGTCATGGACCCGATACTTTGCAGGATACTGTCATCTATGAGATTTGGCTCAATTACCACTCTTGTTAATTCTTTTCTCAGCTTCTGTGATCATCTATGGTTAACTAATTTGGATAAACATTTCTTCTGCACTTGAAATACACAGAAATGCATTGTATCCCCTCCCTGGACTCCCAAGTTAATCCACAAGTAATGTTAGGCTAATTATGTGGGAAGATCCTTATCTAAGCCCTATGCAGACAGAAATACACAAGCTAGAATCTCCCCAAATTTCCAGATGTAATATTATTCCCATGAATTGCTCTAGTGCATTATTGGGACTTGAATTAAATGAGAGGAAATCAAAAGTGGGTAAGAAAGACTCATGTCGACTGCCCTAAATTATTCTCAGCATCAAACAATCATGTCACCTTGGCATCCTAAAGTCACTTTTTATCATTTTCATTGCGTACCCCGAGAAATAGGCACATAAACAAAACCGACAAGCTCTGACAGTGTTATTAACCACCAACGCCAAATTGGATCATTGTAGCACGGAATCCCCTTGTGGTTATGCTGCCCCGTACAAGCACCTGCTGCCCTCAGTGTACCAGGCAGACATGAAGGGGAGAGAAGAGAGATTGAAATTGAGGTTTCCTAGTAAATTCGCCCCAGAGTAAGCCCTTAAGAATTGTTAGTCAGATTTCTCTCAAAGCATTAATTGTGCACATGGCTCTGTTGCTATTGAAGACACAATAACAAACTCTTACTCTCCACTTTGACTTTTGTTCACTGGTTCATTCAGCAACTGTTTATCCAGTCACTATGTTTGAGGAAGATGCCAGGCACCTGGGGAGTTTTTTCAAAGAAGCAGTTGTCCATAAGGACATAAAAATATAGTGAGGAGATAACATATATGTGTAAATCTAATTCCTGTAAATTAAATAGTTTCAGTGTGGCTTTAAAACACACACTTTGCATTACAAAAAATTGTAACTGTGTGGTGAATGTTAACTAGACTTGTAATTATTTTGCAATATATACCTATATCAAATCATTATGTTGTACACCTGAAACTAATATGATGTTACATGTCAATTGTATCTCAATTAAAAACTATAAAGGGCAATTTCTGATCAAAAGAAGACACAATTTGAAGAATTCTGTAAAACACAGTTTTATAAAGCTAAGAATTCAATTGTAATATGAATAACGGCTTTTTCTTGATTTGTAAGTTGGAATTTGGGGATAAAATGCATTTGTAAGTTTGAGAGGAGGCTGAGGAATAGATTTCTTCCTGAAAGATCTCCTGGATGACCCAAGGGTGGAAAGGCATTGGAGACAGCGAGGGATTGGACAAGAGCACGGCAGAGGCAGGTGGGGAGATGGCCAGGGTGGGAATGGGGACTCCCCAGAGTGAGGAGAGGTGAGGGCACCAGATTCAAAGGGGCCTCTAATCAAGGCAGAGAGGTTCTGGCTAATACGATTCAGTGACCAGCATCCCCCAAGAGGGGCTGGTGGTGTGGTCGGTGGTCTTAGGTCAGAACTCCCATCTTGGCAGCAAAACAAGCACTGCTGTTAGTTGCACAGGAATTGATGTCACAGGGCTCAGCCCGGGCAAGGGAGGGTCAGGCAGGTTCAAGGAACGTGGGGAGAGAGTAAGTCAGAGGAGACAGTTGGGGACGGCCTCCAACTGACGCAGGCTGTTTGCCCTCGGCCACAAAGGAAGGTGGCAAGGCTCTTACCGAGCACCTTCAGCATACCCGGCACCGTCACCTTTGTTCACCTCCCTGGATACACATATCTGAGTGACATGTATTATCTTTTCTGTTCCTAGCTTCCTTCAAATAATGCATCATCCATTAGCTTATTTAAACGCTTTCTGAACGGTGTCTAATTTTAGCCTGCGCATGCTCTCGGGAAGAACGAGTTACATCTACTTTACAGTCACGTCTGCACGGGCACTGTTTTTGGCTGACCTTGAGAGGATGTTAGCTTGCACCAGAGCACACCCTCAGTCAGCACTGTTGGCCCCCCATCCAGCCTTCATTCATTTGCTCAATACACACTGATTCCACACAAACCCTGTGCTAGGCTCTGGGCCCGGCGCAGCGGAAGCAAAGCAATGTGCTCCCACTCTCCAGGAATTCACAGACTGATGGCAGAGAGACTGGGAAACCGACCCTACCGCTGGAAGGCAGGTGTGAACATCTGAGCCGGTACCATGGGCGCAGCGAGGAGAAATGCCTCCCTAATCAAACACGAGCCCCTGCAGGAGCTCGCCTGTCCCTGCACCCCAGGTTTTTGGTTTCGATAGTCTGTCTTTTCGGTCTTCCCCTTTTCCATGTAAATAACCTTTATCTTTTTATCCGGCTCCTTTATGGAAGTCTCTTTAGACGCTTGACTTTTTAAATTTAAGGTTTATTATTTCTTTCTTGGCCTTGGACCTGAAATGGAAGAATCTTTCAATTGTGGACGCGTGACAAAAAAGTTCAGATTATGCCCTCAAGTTACTTCACTCTTCATGCCAACCTAACAAACGGTTTAGGGACATGCACTGCAGAACTGATCTTATTTTCTTTTGAAATCCACTTAAATTGTAAATGTTGTGAACCCAGCACTCTAGGTCTGATGTCACGATCTGATCGTCTGCGTGTGTGTGTATGTGTCTGTCCGTCCATCTGTTTTTTCGGCTGAGGCTGAGGTCACTTAGATCCTTTCATAAACACTAAACCCCTCGCCCAGAACCTATAAGGCAAGGATGTCATCCCTGGCAGCTAAGTGATCCTAAAAGGACACAGGTATTTTCTTTTAAGAGATTTGAGTGGAGATAAAACACATCAGTGACAAGCCAGAGAGGAAAACCCCAGGGTCATCTCCAGCCGACTTGACATCGACTGACTTCACATTTGAAAAATGAATAACTGCTCTGAAGTCTGTGATTTCAGCTCACAGACGCTGAAGGCTCCTGGGCTGTCCTGACAGGAGAAAGCTCTAGAAGGCTTTCCCCACATGCTTTTACAGTTACCTCTAGACCCTTGCTCAGCAGGCGTGCTGCTGAAGAGGATTTTCCTGCTGGGCCCGTGGACACATCACCAGCTTCCTTTTGGAAACTGACACATCGCGTTAGAAGTCTGCTGTCACATCTTTCTATTTCATGAGCGCAGAAGGAGGCATGTTGAGTTAAGAAGTGTTTATGGTCTGAATAAAGACAAAGCAATGAAAATACAAAGTTGAATACATGGATTTATGCCATTTAACCAGCAATGTTAATGCTTTCGGTCCATTAAACTGTGCATCTCTGGCCTCACACACTTGCTGGCTCTCCTCTGGACCTCTCCCCACAGAGCAGCCCGGCTCATCTCACTCCCTTCATGTCTCCTGGCCACTGACACCCTTTCAGGAAGGAGCCTCTGATTAGCCGGTGTAAACTAACAACATACACACACACACGCACACGCACACACACACACACACGGGCAATAGGGAAGCCAAATCATATTTCTTTGAAGAACAAATTTGTACACGGGATGAACAAACTAATTGAATTTTTAAAAATACCACTTGTCTGTTATTTTTTTTTTCTGTAAAATTCCTCTTAAGATAAGCCCCATTTGCACTTACGTGGCCATAAAAATCGCAGGATAAAAAATACGCTAACCTGAACGACGTGAAAATACAAGATCACAAGACAGAAGAGACGTCTACATTTCCCTTAATGCCTTCAGTTAAACCCCTGTTAGTCCAGCTGCCTTGTTTTTCAGTCACTCATATGTCAATGTCTTATCCCTTTCTGCAGGTTTTTTGTTTTTTTTGTTTTCTTTTTTGTTTTGTTTTTTTTGCAGTACACGGGCCTCTCACTGCTGTGGCCTCTCCCGTTGCGGAGCACAGGCTCCAGACGCGCAGGCTCAGCTGCCATGGCTCACGGGCCCAGCCGCTCCGCGGCACGTGGGATCTTCCCGGACCGGGGCACGAACCCATATCCCCTGCATCGGCAGGCGGACTCTCAACCACTGCGCCACCAGGGAAGCCCTCCTTTCTCTTCTTTATCGCCCCAAGTTGTCTAACTTAAATGATGTCGTTTCTTTACTTATCAGAGCCCTTACTGATACAGAGCCCAATCGCAACAGCAACAAAAAAGAAAAAATACATCAAAATTAACAAACCGGAAATTGCAGGAATTATGTAAAGAACATTTCAAAATCTACAGAAGAAGACTTAAATGGAAAGACATCCATGTACCTGAACGGGAAGCCTCAACATCATAAAGACGTCAGTTCCTCCTTGGTTAATTTCTAAGTTAAATGCCAACAGGTACTTTTATTGTTGTGTTGCTATTACTGTTGTTGTTTCATTTTTTAATTAAACCAGTTTTACCATTCATGTTGGAAAACAAACAAACAAGAATCGCTAGGGAAACTCTGAAAAAGAAGGGTAAATATTAAAACATAAAATCGTTATCACTATTTTTTTAAAAAAACCTATGGTACCGGGCTTCCCTGGTGGCGCAGTGGTTAAGAATCCGCCTGCCAAGGCAGGGGATACGGGTTCGAGCCCTGGTCCGGGAAGATCCCACATGCCGCGGAGCAACTAAGCCCGCGAGCCACAACTACTGAGCCCGCGTGCTGCAACTACTGAAGCCCGCACGCCTAGAGCCCGTGCCACGCAACAAGAGAAGCCACTGCAATGAGAAGCCTGTGCATCGCAACGAAGAGTAGTGCCTGCTCGCCGCAACTAGAGAAAACCCGCGCGCGGCAACGAAGACCCAACGCAGACATAAATTAATTAATTAATTAATTAATTAAATTAAAGAAACCTATCGTACTGACACGTCAATAGAGAGACCTACGTAATTAAACAAAAGCCCAGAACTATACACAAATACCTACGAAAAATTACAATAAACATTGCATCTCAAATCAGTGGGGAAAAGAACTATTTAATAAATGGTTTGGGGACAACAGGCAGCATTCTGGAAAACAAATGCAGCTGAACATTTTAACATATATCAGGAAAAAAATCCAAATGAATCACAGATTTAAATGTAAAAATGGAGTCATAAAAGTATTAGAAATAAATGTGAGAGAATTTGCTATAACTGTGGCGTGGTAGAAGCCTTTCTAATTGTAACTTAAAACCCAGAAGTCATGACAAATATTGTTTAATACTATATTACAAAAAAATTTTTTTTTAACTAGAAGTAATGTTTAAAGAGGAAGTGGGAATAAAATAACATGTTCCCCGAGATCCATAAGAAAAAGACCAACAACCCAGTAGAAAAATGACCAGAAAAACAGTTAGCAGGAAAATAAAAACAGAAGAGTTTTACACATGAGAAAATGCTCAACTTTTCTCATGATAAAAGAAATGCAAATTAAAACAATGCTGAGAAATTACTGTCCACTTATCAGGAAGGAAAACTTAGAAACATGATAAAGGATTCCTGGTGAGCCTGTGAACAGACAGGTTCCTCTATACAAGGCTCTTAGGAGTAAACTGGTGGCGCTCTACAGAGGACTGTTGACAACGGCTATTAGAATTCCAAATGCATTTACTCTCTGATCCAGCTATGCAATCCCTGGGTATTTATTCTGCAGACATATTTGCACAAGTGCAAAATTATAAACATTCCATCTCAGCATGTTGTTAACAGCAAAAAACAAAAACAAAATCCCAAAACAATGCAAATATCTAACAATGAAGAAATGATGGCATAAATTAACATGTATCTACAGAATGCAATACTTTGCAGCCTGAACAAACACGGAGAATGCCCTCCGTGTACTGATATGGCAGGATGTTCATTGGAAATGTTAATTGAAAAAGCAAGGTTCTGAGGAGGGCACGTAGTGCATTACTATTTGTATGAACAAAAAAGGCGAGGAAAGTAAGAATATATAGATTTGCTTGTACGTAAACAAGAATACTCTGAATGACAGGTCCTACTGAATAGAATAGGGAACTATATTCAATATCCTGTAATAAACCATAATGGAAAAGAATATGAAAAAGAATATATACATATATATATATGAATCACCTTGCTGTATACCTGAAACTAACACAACATTGTAAATCAACTATACTTCAATAAACTAAATTTAAAAAAAAAGAATACTCTGAAAGGACAGGCAAGAAACTAGTCACACTGGTTATCTGAGGGACAAAGGTAAGGCTGGGTGGATGAGGAACAGAGATGGGAGGGTGGCTTGCATCATTTATATTTAGAGAGGTTGAACCCTGTAACTATATCCTCTATGCAAAATTTTCAAAATGTAAAGACATATTAATCTTAAAAACAGAACCCCAGAATGATGGAGGTTAGTATGTTACCTAAGCATTACTCCTTAACTTAGAATGGGTTCTTCACACCCCCTGGGGCCCATGCTGTACCGTGAACATTTTCTGTCCTCATCCAGAGAGAACGAACAAGAGCAGGGCTGTAGCCCTTGTTTCCAGTTTGGCTAATGAGATGAGATTAGGACATTTATTCCTCAGCTCTGACCCAGACTCAGGACTCAGAGGCAGGAGAACTGCTCTAGGTATGATCCCCTCTCCATTCTTGTCATGGGGTCCCCACGTGCACTGATTTTCGTAGCACTGTTGTACTTCTCTCTTTGAACAGCTTAATAGATGCAGCTGCAATATTTTCAACCCCACCATACGATTCAACACCATTGCCAAAAATGATAGGTCTTTAGTTTAGCCTGACAGCCCATGAGTGATACTTCTCCTTTTTTCCTTTTTTTTCTTTTTTTTGCATAAGAACTTACTTCATTCAGCCTTATTTGTACATAAGACTACCATAAGTTTTATCTATAAAAACATCTAGGAGGAGATGTTTTCTACAGATCGTGGGCTCTCCAGCAGAGGAGCATTCAAATCTGTCACTGGTGAAAATCATGAACTGAACAGAAAACTCCACAAAAGGGAGAGGGAAAGTGTAGGAATTAGACGTGCGAATCTATTTTTCCTTTTATTTTGGAAACCATGGTGACTGAGAGCTCTGATGAAGCCATACAATACACCAGCAACGACTCAGGAGCATCTTGGAAGGAATATATCGCTTTGATATATTCAGTTCCTTTTCCTACCAGACAAAAATTTTCCTCAGAAATCAACATTTGCCAACCACTGTCAGGTTTTCTATAAACCAAAATACAATGGACCGACTAGTTGCCCAGCAGAAATGACCTTCTGATGCCTAGTCTAGCCTTGTTTCAAATGCCTTAGCGTCCCTGGGCATGGGATTACAATCCTCCAAACGTCTGGAAAATCTGAAAACGAAGTTAACAGATTGAATCATAGGTCTCCACTCACGTGAATAGTCCGTGAGCAGCATGTCTAGGGAATAAAAGCCAGTCTGTATTCACATCTTTGTGAATCTGCTTTCCTATCCATTTACACATTGAAATGGCTTTACTATGCAGCCTTTCTTTGAAAGAAAAGAGCATTTTGCATTTGTTAATGAGGCAGAAAATTCATCACACATCTTAATCACACCCTGCTTAGCACTTGCTTCTTCCAAGACTACATTCTTCAAATGATGTGTTCCTAAAAAGCTGTGTATAAATCTAATTTTTAAAACTTTAATTGAATTTTATATTCGTGAAGAGCATTATTTAAAGAAGCTCTGTAATGGATTCTTTGTAACAAGAACAGATCCTCCTAATTGATCCTCTTGCAGGACTGGACCTTTTTAAAAGGGTTTTCTTAACAGATTTATTTCAGATTGTCAGTTACTTAGATACCTAGCAACATTAAGTCCCAAGATCAAGGTTGTGTATTTCTGAGTATAAAACTCATACTTAACATGTGAATTCCCAGTCTGACTACAAGAGAACACATATATATTATATTATTAACATTACATATTTGTCATATATTTACTATACATTTATATTATATATAAAGCAGAATGCATTATATATATACAAATTAAAACATTTAAAAACCCACATAATGTGTATATTAATGGAGTAGGAAGGAAAAAGAAAATTTTTCATTTGATCTATTTTTTCCTAGCTATATTAAATTTGGGGTCTGAAAGCTATCCTCAGAAAATTACTAATTTTACTGGCCTTTCTCTACTTTTTCTGAACTATGATTTTTGTATCCCCCAATATCTTTCCAAAATGAAAATCACTTTTTTCAACCAAAATTTCAGATCTTTACATGATAGAGTTTATTTTTAATATTCATAAATGAAGAGAATACATAACTATGTAATGAAAAATAGCTATTATAAATTCAGGAACATTTTTAAAAATCATAAGAATTAATTTTAAATTTTATGTTTTTTTAAAGATAACTAATCAAAGATAAATACACACGTAATTTTTAAAGTCTAGTTGAATAGGGGGCATGCCTTGTCCTGATAACAAAGGTCATCACTTTATTTTATTTTTTAAAAAATTTTTTTGGTGTGGACCATGTTTAAAGTCTTTATTGAATTTGTTACAATATTGCTTCTATTTTATGTTTTGGTTTTTTGGCCACGAGGCTTGTGGGATCTTAGCTCCCCGACCAGGGATCAAACCCTCACCGCCTGCACTGGAAGGCAAAGTCTTAACCACTGGACCCCCAGGGAAGTCCCAAGGTAATCACGTTAAACCACTTTTTTTCAAGACCACTTTACTGAGGTGCGATGGACACACAAAAAGCTGTACACAGGGGTGAAACAGGAATAAAGACACAGACTTACTAGAGAATGGACTTGAGGCTATGGGGAGGGGGAAGTGTAAACGGTGACAAAGCGATAAAGAGGCATGGACATATATACACTACCAAACGTAAGGTAGATAGCTAGTGGGAAGCAGCCGCATAGCACAGGGAGATCAGCTCGGTGCTTTGTGACCGCCTGGAGGGGTGGGATAGGGAGGGTGGGAGGGAGGGAGACGCAAGCGGGAAGAGATATGGGAACATATGTATATGTATAACTGATTCATTTTGTTGTGAAGCTGAAACTAACATACCATTGTAAAGCAATTATACTCCAATAAAGATGTTAAAAAAAAATAAAATAAAATAAAAAATAAAATATGAAAAAAAAAAAAAAAAAGCTGTACACATTCAATGTATGCAACTTGATGAGTTGGGGGATAAGTATTACATCCCTGAAACTATCACAACCAAGGCCATGACTTACCCATCACCTCCTGAAGTTTCCTTCTGCCTCCTTTATTCATTTACTTTCATTAAAAGGTTTTTTTTCCTTTTGCAGTAAGAGCACTTAACATAACGACTGCCTCTTACCAAATTAGTGCACAATGAGTGTTGTAACCAGGGGCTCTAGTTGTACAGAGATCTCCAAGTTACCCTTCTTGTACAAATGAAACTTTGTAACCTGTCACGGACATGTCCCCCACCCCTGCCGCTGGTGCCAACGATTCTACTCTCTGGTTCCATCAGTTTGACTATTACAGATTCCTCATAAAAGTGGGATCACGCAGTATTTGTCCTTCCCTGTCTGGCTTATTTCACTTAGTGTGATGCCCTCTGGGTCCATCCACGTTGTCTCCGATGGCAGCATTGCCTTCTTGTTTAAGGTTGAATAATGTTCCGTGTATGTGTATACCACATTTGCTTTATCCATTCATCCAGTGACGGACATTTAGTTTGCTTCTACCTCTTGGCTACTGTGAATATTGCTGCAGTGAACACAGGAATGTGGTATCTCTTTGAGATCCTGACTTCAATTCCTTTGGATAAATACCCAGGAGTGGAGTTGCTGGGTCAAGTGGTAATTCTTTTCTTTTTTTTTTTAATTAATTAATTTATTATTTATTTATTTATTTATGGCTGCATTGGGTCTTCGTTGCTCTGCGTGGGCTTTCTCTAGTTGCAGCGAGCGGGGGCTACTCTTCGTTGTGGTGACTGGGCTTCTCATTGCGGTGGCGTCTCTTGTTGCGGAGCACGGGCTCTAGGCGCGCGGGCTTCAGTAGTTGTGGCGCACGGGCTCAGTAGTTGTGGCTCGCAGGCTCAGTAGTTGTGGCGCACAGGCTTAGTTGCTCTGCGGCATGTGGGATCTTCCCGGACTAGGGCTCGAACACGTGTCCCCTGCATCGGCAGGCGGACTCTCAACCACTGCGCCACCAGGGAAGCCCTCGTTCTCGTTTTTCTTTTTTCTTTTTTTTTTTTTGCAGTACGCGGGCCTCTCACCGCTGTGGCCTCTCCCGTTGCGGAGCACAGGCTCCGGACGCGCAGGCTCAGCGGCCATGGCTCACGGGCCCAGCTGCTCCGCGGCATGCGGGATCCTCCCAGACCGGGGCACGAACCCGTGTCCCCTGCATCGGCAGGCGGACTCTCAACCACTGCGCCACCAGGGATGCCCTCTCGTTCTCGTCTTTTTGATAATAGCTATTCTGACAGGTGTGAGGTGATATTTCACTGTGGTTTTGATTTACGTTTCCCTAGTGATTAGTGATGTGGAGCATCTTTTCATATACATGTTAGCCATTTGTACATCTTCTTTGGTGAAATGTCTATTCAGGTCCTTTGCCCACTTTTTAATCATCTTATTTGTTTTTTTGCACTGATTTGTAGGAGCTGCTCATACATTTTGGATATTGACTTCTTATCAGATGTTTAACCTTTTGATTTTAGTGTTTCTAGCAGTTGGTTTTCTCTAATAATAATTATACACGGTTATTTATTGTTTTATCAGCCTTACAATGGAACTATTGATTTCCTGCTATGATAGATGAGAATGTTTTATTTACCACTTCCCACCATTCCTGCCGCTCTTCCCAGTATAAGTTATCACATCTCTAGTTACTTTATTGGTTATATTAATTAACAGAGACATTTACTTTATATTAACTAATGTTCCATCACTAATGGTGAAATGTATAAAAGGACAGCTCATATGAGCATTTTCCTTTGAGATGAACAAAGGTTATAATGTTGCATTATATGTAATCATATATTACTTTGCAATAAGCTATATATAGAGAATCACCATGTAAATACAATGTGTGCATATGTACACAAACATTTACATATAGCATATATATATATATATCATAATGATATAAATGCTGTTTATAGATTTCAACTTTTGGATTCAATATATAGGTAAGTTATAGAGACTTCATTATGGTTATATATACTTTATATGTGGTGCAGTTACACTTAAAGGATTTTTAAAACTCATGAAATCAGAACATTTATATTGCAAAAAACATAAAAAAGGATTTGGGTTGTGTTATTTATTCACTGACAGATACTGTTTGATGCATACCATGTACACAGCAATGCTTCAACCCTGAGACCTCCCCAGTTTCCAGGTTGTTAAATACCAGTCTGCTGATGGTTTTGAAAGCAGTACCTAAAGAGTTTAAATATTTTCTTCTTTTTTTTTTTTTAAAATGGGCTTATAGTTTACATCTCTTTTAGGTTATAAGCACCCTAAATACAGAAACTGGGTTTGGCGTAGTCAGTAGTTAACAAGTGCCTATCGATTGGCTGGTATCATACTTCCTGAGGAAGGTTATATACTTAAAGCTCAAGTGCGTCAGTTCTAATAATATTTCTCAGGATAACTGAGGAAACGTTGATTTGAGCGTGCAGTGCAATTTTAGGTGACATGGGGGGCACAGGAAGAGATAGCTTCTGGTCCTTGGTCTTAAGGACCCACCCTCTACAGTTGGGAAGGCAGACAGGGAAACAAGAAGCTTCCTGGACCGTAACGGGGCACGAGCCAAGTATACGGGAGAAGGACAATTAATTCCAACAGTGAGAGCTTTGGAGGACCTGGTGAATGAGATGGCACTGAAGCCGAGCCTTTAAGGTGAGCAGGATTTTGCTAGATGCTAAAGAGGAGACTAGATGTTACAGACTGAGGGAATTTGTTCAAAGGTCTTCGCCAAACCTCACCATCCTCTCCCTTCCGTGGAGTAGAGTTGTCTCTGGAAAGTAGCTGCCCTTCCCAAGGCTGTCCTTCACAGCTCCTTGTTACATCTAGAAATGGCCATGTCATTAGTTCTCTCCCAGGGAGTGATGGGCAGCTAGGAAACAGGTGTATTTCCATTCTCTCTCCCCCCATCTCCTGGAGCATTCCAATCCCCTAAGAGAAAGAGGAGTCAGAGACAGAATCTTTGGCCCCAGAGTCACTCCAAGAACAAAGCTGCTCGGCAACTAGGAACACGTTCCTTGAACTGGAGAGAAAAGAAAGCACGAAGTGAGCGATACGGGCTGCGGTCACGTCATCACAGCACGCTACATTTATCACTCAAAGGGGCAGAGACATCAAGAGACCCTTAAACCAACAAGCTTCTAATCTGTTAAAATGTTGAAAGAAAAAATACTCATCTTCTCCACTACAATCTTCCCATAAAATATGTCCTTTGGGATGTCGGAGGTGTTTGGAAACGGCATGGCCTGAAAGTTGAGGGCAAGGGAAGAAAAGGCAGCCCCGAAAGGATAATTTCATTTCTTCCCCCACGGCCGGAGGCTGCACCTGACAAACTTCAGTTTTAGTTTTTAGTTTCCCCTGGGCTGTCCGTGGCTGCTACTACCGCTGGGAAAACTGGGTCATTGAATGGTAAGCAAAACTGTCCTCTTTTCCAAGAGCTCGCTGGGGAATCCCTGCCTGGGGCATCACACCTAACGGCAAAAGGCAAAGCTACCAGGGCTTTCTGGGCAATGCAATTGATAGGAAATGGGAAGTAATTAGGCTGCTCCAAGGAGACCAAAGTCCATGGAGGGGATAGGCCTGCCTTGGGAAAGATAGGCCTGCAATTCGATCAGAAACTTACAGTCAAGTCTGATTTTATCATTAGACTTAAGTTGACACTAGCCAGTTAACATTTAACATTAGCCTTTAGAATACGTCAAGTCTAAGACATTCGAAAAGAAGAAGCTTCTAAATAAACAGGGACTCCTTTCCGGAATCACACGCCCATTAAGACATACACAGAACTGCACACAAACCTCTATAATAAGCCACTCTTCTCGGGCCCATACACGTATGTATGTTGACACAAAACACCCGGGGCTAGATGAAAATCCAGACACATTTGGGATCTACCACTGGGCTAATGGCCATTATAATAACATACCATTTTTATTGTAAATAATTTGGGAGGAGTCACGTGGTTAAGCACCTTGGATAAAAAAGTGATGAGCTACCTGTCCTGTCCCTTGGCTTTTATTTCCAACCAAAGGGAAGTGGTGACCAAATACCACCTAACAGTCAACCTAAAGGAGACAGACCCTGAGAAAAAGGCTCAGAACATACTTTGCTAAGGACCTGTCAGTGTTTCTGCTTCACCAGGATTTGCCATGAGACAGAATATTTTCAAGAATTATTGCTTAGCCTTTTAAACGTATGTACATATAAATACGATGGCTGTCACTTCAAGGAGAAGGTTACACAGCTTTTGAGACAAGCATTCTCCTGCAAAAGGCAAGAAACTGTGTATATCAGAAAGGGATTGTATCTGTTGGGTGACGAGCTCTCCTGGCCGAAGGAACGAGAAATCTGGGGCTTCGATCGAGGGCAATTCAGAAGGTCCAGCCATGACTCCCCAGAATACGCCTGCCTAAATAGACAGAGTGCACCTAGATTAGTGCATTTAGACCAAAGAAAGATGGAGGTACTTCTACAGCATCAATACAGGTATCACGGGCTTTCTACCTCATGCAGTATTCACAGTATTTGAGGAGTGGACACAGATGTGCTTTCAAGGGGCAGGAAGTCAGTAAGCAGGAGAAACCATTAAGCAGCTTCCAATGGAATTTATTAAAAACAGAATCCGTAGGCATGGGACTTCCCTGGTGGCGCAGTGGTTAAGAATCCGCCTGCCGATGCAGGGGATACGGGTTCGAGCCCTGGTCCGGGAAGATCCCACATGCCGCGGAGCAACTGAGCCCGCGCGCCACAACGACTGAGCCTGCACTCTAGAGCCCACGTGCCACAACTACTGAGCCCTTGTGCCACAACTACTGAAGGCCGCGCGCCTAGAGCCCGTGCTCTGCAACAAGAGAAGCCACGACGATGAGAAGCCCGCGCACTGCAACGAAGAGTAACCCCGCTCGCCGCAACTAGAGAAAGCCTGCGTGCAGCAACAAAGACCCAACGCGGCCAAAAATAAATAAATGAATAAATTTATTTAAAAAAAAAAAGAATCCGTAGGCACTACGCATTCTTAGAAATATACCATGATATGACTAACATGACACCAGGACACTCATGAGAACGTGGTCCAGGAGGCTGCAGTGATCAGGCACTTGCATCTACGTAGGAAGCTGGGGAGAAACGCACACATCCTCTAAGGAAATGTCACAGCAATTTAAAAGGAACTATTTCCTTCTAATGCATTTTATAAAATAGCTTATGGAACAAACCTCAAAAATCAGTAATGCCACCAAAAGCCCATCTAGCCTCCCAGACTGGTACCTCCTGATATTTGCAGGTCTGCAGTTAGGGAACAGAGGCTCACCTACTATCTGTCCAAGTATTTAAAAGTTATAAATATTAAAAGTTATAACTCAACCAACAGTTAAATAAAATGGTCTACCCATTGCCTTGTCAAATAGAGCTTCATAACAGGAGAACAGAAAAGATGTGTAGAGTTATGATTTTTATATTTTGGACTCAAGTCCAAAAATCACTATTTAGGTTTTCATCATCAAGCCATTTACAGAATTTGTGTTCTTCGACAATTATTGTCTAAGGGATTAAAAATAAAATGTAAGTGTAGTTGAAGTATGAAAATTTTAAATATATATGATGAAGAGTACATGAAGAAATTAAATTATTTTAATATACATTTTCCCAAAAAGTTAGCTTTATTATATTAAAATTGACTATTAAAATGTAAAGGCAAGATATAAGTTATAGTTAATTAAGATCAAAATTTTAATCCAAAATAAATTAAGTAAAGCTGAAAATCATGTTCCCTCCAAAATTTCATTAAATATTATCACAAAGGATAATATATATACATATATATAAAACATATACCATATTTATACAAATAAAGCTATCGCAGGTCTAGTGTTTCATGCCCATCTAGCTGCTAATGTAAAGAGTTGATAAATACTCACACGTATGTATACACCGAAACACATATATACACATGCATGTTAATATTGTAGAATACTCCTGCATTAGGGACGGCAAGTCTAGCCTTGACCACACCTATGGGGGCTCCGGAACCTCCCAGGATCCCGAGGACAGGTGTCTGGGATGGTCACAGGTGTGAGTACCTGTCAGAGCCCCCAGCGAGGGGTAGGGTGTGCGGTTGGGAAGAGGATCTGGGGCCCCGCGTGTCCACTGGGTTCCTCCGCCCAGCGTGCATCTGTGCATTCTCAATGCGTCAGGATCGTGGCGGGGAACGAAGGATGTGCGCACCCTTGGCAAGTGATGCTCTGTTATACAAAACCCATCGCACGCTCGCTGAGAGGACGCCTTTGTTAAGTTAGGTGTCTTTTATCAAAATACTTCATCCACCCCCAACCCCTGGCCCTCGATCCCTCCTGTTAATCTGGAGCAAGGTCCATCTCCAAAGTCAGCGGCAGTGCCCCCAGCATGCATGCATTAGAATGTAAAAAGTGGATTCCCTGGGGCTTGAACCATGTCGGCGCAAGAACACGTCATACTTACGCCAGAGCTGAGCACGGGTCCGACTCAGTAGTGTGGGGTGAACTTTCACGCGTTCACTGGTGCGCAGGAGGGACGCGTAGCCTCCACTGCCCAGGTCTGCGTGGACACCGCCTAAGCCAGCTCTGGCGCCAGAACTGTAAAGCGGCCCCGTGTTTCATTTTGAATTTTCTAGTAGCTGCATTAAAAAATAAAAAGAAAGAGGTAAAATTAATTTCAATAGCTTGTTTTCTTTAAGCCAATACATCCAAGATATTGTTTTAACGTGTGCTCAATATAAAAATTATTCATGAGATGTTTTACGTTCTTTTTTTAAAAATCAAACTAAGACTTCAAAATCTGGCGGTAATTTTACACTGACAGTACATCTCGATTCAGATGTCCGTATCTCAAAAGCCCGGTAGTCACAAGCGGCTAGTGTCACATATTGGACAGCACGGCTGAGGCTTCTACTTCCCACACCCATTTTACTAGAACAAAGGAGCACAAAAATCTTTGAGCAGATAATGACGGCTGTCATTCATTAAGCATTTACTTTACCAGATACCATAATAAGCATGTTATACTAATTCTCTCATCTAGTTCACCCCCAGATACTATTTCTTTGCATATTTTAAAGATCAGGAAACAGACAAGACTTGAGTAGTGGTTCCTTGATCAAGGAAGAAGATCTCAAGTCCGAGAGCCCTCGCTCCAGAGCCATGGACGCCACCAGGATAGGACAGCCCCAGAGCTCTCTGCTGCACCCAGATTCCCCAGACGCATTCCACAGAAAGGGAATCAGGAGGCACGGAGTTCATTTCAATGTCTTTGCCCAATACTGACTCATTTGCATGAGCTCCATTTAGGATTTTCCCTCTTGGGCTGCGCCCACCAAACACAAATGCCACTGCTCGCCTCCAGTGCAGGGGCCAAGAGAAATTCCACGTGAGGGCTCATTTGTTCCTAGGGAAGACAGCCAAGCAGGTTGAGAAATTACCTCCTGTTTAGATGCAGGAATAATGAACTTGGCATAAGGACAGAGCTAGTTGTTAAGCTTGTCTTAATCAGACATCTTGGACGTGCAGCAGAATTTCTGTCAGGTCTAGGTATCATGCCAATGTTGAAAAATTGGGCAAACTTTGCAGGTTAGATCCCTGTCCGGGTAGCATCCGTCAGCGCGGAGTCCTCTAGATAGGTCGTGCAAATCGACAAGGTTCACAAAGGAGAAGGATTTCAACTCTCCTGCTCCCTCAAGATATTGGGAAGTGAGGTGGGCTAGGTATCTGTTAATAACACTGAACAAAAAACCTGTAGAGTCAGGATTTTTTTTCATGTAAAGAATGCATTTAATTCCTATAGTTTTACAATATAGTTGGAAATCAGGAAGACATGCCTCCAGCTTTGTTCTTTTTTCTCAAGATTGCTTTGGCTATTGGGGGTCTTTTGTGGTTCATACAAATTTTAGGATTGTCGGTGGGCAAAAATTTCTTAAACAGGGCACAAAAAGAAGTAGCCATGATAGAAAAGATTAATAAGTTCATCTTCATTAAAATTAAGAACTTCTGGGAGTTCCCTGGCAGTCCAGTGGTTAGGACTCGGTGCTCTCACAGCTGCGGCTTGGGTTCAACCCCTGGTCAGGGAAGTAAGATCCCACAAGCTGCACAGTGTGGCAAAAAAAAAAAAAAAAAAAAAAAAAAAATTAAGAACTTCTGTTCAAATAAGACAACATTGAAAGCAAAAAGGCAAGTCACAGATGGGGAGGAGATATTTGCAGTCCATATGTCTGATGAAGTACTCATTTCAGACTCTTCAAAGAACTACAAAATAATAGTAAAACTCAATCCAATTTTATTTCATTTTTACTTTATCAAATGAGGAAAAGACTCAAACAGGAAGTTAACAAATATCCAAACAGACAGAAAGTACTAAAAAGATGTTGAACATCATGTATAGTCATCACGACAGCACAAATTAAAGCCACAGTGAGATCACTACGTCCCTACCTGAATGGCTAAAATTAAAACGACTGACAGAACCAAGTGAGAGGGTGTGAAGCAAATAAAATGTGGTTATATTGCTAGTGGAGTATTAATGGAGGCAACCACTCTGGAGAGCTGCTTGCCGTTCTACGAAAACAGATGTACGTACCATGATCCAGCATCTCCATCTGTATGCGTCTACCCAACATAAATGAGTTCCTAGATCCAAAAGACACGGGCAAGAATGTTCGTAGCAGCTTTACTCATAACACCCTGGAACGGGAAAATCCAAATGCCTATCAGAAGAAGAACGGATAAATTCAAAAATAAATAAATTAATTAAAGGGATATTAAAGAATGGAGCAGCACACAGCAGCGAGGCGAAAAGACAAACTATGATGAACGCATCCACATGGATGACGTCCACAGATATTGTGTTAAACCGAAGGAATCATAACTGAAAATGTCTATGCTCTGTGATCCATTTCTATGAAGGTCAAGGACAGGCCACAGTCAACTATGGTGAAAGAAAAGGAATAGCAGCTAAACTTTGCAGCGGTGGGAGCACTGACTAACAGAGACAAGAGAGAACTTTCTGGAACGCTGATAACTTTCTATATCTTCATCTGGGTCGTCGATGAATGAGTATATACATGTTTAAAAATTACACCTGAAACTAACACAACATTGTAAACCAACTATACTCCAATTAAAATTTTTAAAAAATACAATAAAACTAAAAATTCACCAAGATGTGAATTAGGATGTGTGCACCATATTGTTTGTAAGTTATGCATTGACTTTTAAAAATTAAAGGAGGAGGAGAAGTGAGAGCAACACATTCCCCTCAGAACTGCGAAACCAAGCTCCTGCCCTAGCGACAGAGTGGTACTAATCTAAAACCAAGAAACCTACTTAGTAAGGGGAACATCACGCTCAGTAGCAAGCACCCCTAATTGCCTGCAAGTGTGAGAATACACTGCTAGTTAGGTTCGTAGTGTGAGATGGAAGAACGAACAGCTTTGAGTTTTGATCCCCCCCCCATCCTGTAAGTGATGGTTTTGCCCGTCATATCTGTTTGGCTTCTGACTCAGTTAGTTTGCTTTTGATTGAAAACATCAGAAAATCCAACTCCAACTGGCCTCCCTAAAGGAAAGCCCTAAGGTCTTCTGGGTTGCTTGACCCGTTGCACCGAGGTATCCCACCATTCCATCTCACCTCTGTACCACCAGAGGGAAGCATGGGGTGAGACAGTTGCAGGGGAGGCTACTTTCTTCCTCATCCTTGTGGGCAGAATTGCTACTGGAAGATCTCCCAGAATAGTAAGGAAGAATTTCCCCAGAACCTCCAGCAAATCACTTCTCGTGAGAAGTGAGACTTGGCCCAAGTTTTGTCCTAGTTCCATCTAAACCAAGTGCTGGCTGGAGGAGGGAAGGATCAGTGAGATTGCAAAGATGGGTTTGGTCTAAGGAGTACCAACCCTAGGACTGAGGATGAGCTGGATAGTGGGGAAAAAAATCAGGGTGCTGCTTAGAAAGAGAAAGGGGGCCTAGAAAAGGGATGTTGGGTTGACCACCAGTGATATTCAATACCGTTCCCTCAACAAGATTTTAAGCACCTAGGTATCAGGGAATGTGTTTATCCCCACAATATTGTACTGTCTGGGGACCATGAAAGACAGATGAGACAGGGGTGTGTAGGACCTCAGAGTTTCACACGTCAGAGGAATAGCAGCTGATGCCATCAGCTAATAGTCCAGAGATGTGGCTAGGGCTCCCAAGAGCACCCCAAAGTTTAGAAGAGTTTGGAAGACAACAGCTCCCACTGGACAGAGCCTTGTCCATATCAAGCCTGTAGACAATGAGCTAGAAGAGAAGTCACAGCCAATCAAGGAGAACCGCATAACCTGCAACAGACAGTCAACTAAGAAGACTGCATCTTTTTCTCTCCCTTCTCCCTGCCCTCCCAGTAAGGGATCTGGAATGGGGTAGAAGGAGAGAACAAAAGTCTAGCTTGGAGTTGGAGTAGGGGTATGAATTGAACATGAGCTTGAAGCTTAAAAATGAACAAGTCAGTGATTACATAGGTGTATACATTTTTTATAACATATTTTAATCAGGTTGTCTTTTTACTGTTGAGTTGTAAGAGTTCTTTATATATTCTGGATACAAGCCCCTTGTCAGATATGACTTGCAAATATTTCCTCCCGTTCTATGGGTTTTCTTTTCATTCTTTTGATGGTGTGCTTTGAAAATACAATAGTTTTTGATTTTGATGAAGTTCAATTTATCTATTTTTTTTCTTTTGTTGCTTGTGTTTTGGGTGTCATGTCTAAGCAACCAACGCCTAACTCATGGTAATGAATATTTACTCCTGAGTTTGCTTCAGGGTGTTTCAGTTCTTACATGTAAGTCTGTGATATGGTTTGAGTTAACTTTTGTATATGGTATAAGGTAAAAGTCAAATTTTATTTTAATGTGGATATCCAATTGTCCCAACACCATTTGTTGGAAAGAGTATTCTTTTCTCATTAAATGGTCTTGGCACCCTTGTAAAAAATCGATCGACAAAAATGGCAGTGTGGGAAGACAGGGAGTTAGCATCTCCCCACAACTAGGGCGCCTGCCAGCTGCTGGTGGGGGACCCTGACGCCCAAGGAGACGGGAGGAACCCCCAAGTGAACCAGTAGGACTAGGGGAACTGAGGGGGGAGGAGAAGTAGAGGCCAGTCAGGGTCAGTGCCCCTGAGGCCGGGGAGATCAGGAGAGGCAGGACGGGGGGCCCTCCCGGACGGAGGAGCAAGAGAGGAGAGGAGGGCATCTGCCCCTCCCACTCGAGCCCAGGAAGCCTGCTGGGCTCCCAGGTGAGGTCCCCTGCCCTCTGGGACCAGGGGTGGGGGGCACACCTGGGCCCCTTCTGTTCCTTGAGCCTAAGCCCCACCCCCCATGGCCCCCAGGGCCTTTTCCAGCCCCGTGGGTCCTGAGCATTGGCCCCGCCCACTGCCCAAACCTCACCCGTGCTTAGGCCCCGCCCTCCACAGCCAAGGGCTTTCCCCCCCCTTTTTTTTTTTTCTCTTTTTCCTCCTCCCCTTTTTTTACTATTGTGGTAGTGTTGTACCTTCTGGTTGTTGATTCATGTGTATTTTTATTTTTATATTCTTTCTAAGACATCTGTTAGTTTCCTAGTCTAATTTTATTTTTTACCTTGTTATTGTTCTCTTTTTTTTTTTTTTTTGCCACCCCACGTGGCTTGTGGGATCTGGGTTCATACACCGGGGGCTGGGCCAAAGCTCCTGTGGTGTGAGTTCAATGTTGGAATCACTGGACTAACAGAGAACCTCAGACCCCAGGGAATATTCATCAGAGTGAGATCTCCAGGAGGTCCTCATCTCAGCACCAAGACCCAGCTCTACCCAACAGCCTACAAACTCCAGTGTTGGAAGCCTCAGGCCAAACAACCAGTAAGACAGGAACACAATCCCACTCATGAAAAAAAAAAAAAGAGACGGCAAAAAAATATGTCACAGGTGGAGGAGCAAGGTAAAAACCTACAAGACCAAATAAATGAAGAGGAAATAGGCAATCTACCTGAAAAAGAATTCAGAATAATGATAATAAAGATGATCCAGGGGGCTTCCCTGGTGGCTCAGTGGTTGAGAGTCCGCCTGCCGATGCAGGGGACGCGGGTTCCTGCCCTGGTCTGGGAAGATCCCACATGCCCACGGAGTGGCTGGGCCCGTGAGCCATGGCCACTGAGCCTGCGCGTCTGGAGCCTGTGATCCGCAACGGGATAGGCCACAACAGTGAGAGGCCCGCGTACCGCAAAAAAAAAAAAAAAAAAAAAGATGATCCAGAATCTCAGAAATAGAATGGAGGCACGGACTGAGAAAATACAAGAAATGTTTAACAAAGATCTAGAAGAACTAAAGAACAAAGAAACAGAGATAAACAACACAATAACTGAAATGAAAATTACACTAGAAGGAATCAATAACAGAATAAGAGAGGCAGAAGAATGAATAAGTGAGTTGGAAGACAAAATGGTGGAAGTAACTGCCAAGGAACAGAATAAAGAAAAAAGAATGAAAAGAATTGAAGACAATCTCAGAGACCTCTGGGACAACACTAAATGCACCAACATTTGAATTATAGGCATCCCAGAGGAAGAAGAGAAAAAGAAAGGGTCTGAGAAAATATTTGAAGAGATTATAGTCAAAAACTTCCCTAACATGGGAAAGGAAATAGTCACCCAAGTCCAGGAAGCACAGAGAGTTCCATAAAGGATAAACCCTAGGAAAAACACACCAAGACACATATTAATCAAACTAACAAAAATTAAAGTCAAAGAAAAAATATTAAAAGAAGCAAGGGAAAAACAAAAAATAATATACAAAGGAATCCCCATAAGGTTATCAGCTGATTTTTCAGCAGAAACTCTAAAGGCCAGAAGGGAATGGGAGGAAATATTGAAAGTGATGAAAGAGAAAAACCTACAACCAAGATTACTCTACCCAGCAAGGATCTCATTCAGATTCAACAGAGAAATCAAAAGCTTTTCAGACAAGCAAAAGCTAAGAGAATTCAGCACTACCAAACCAGTTTTACAAATGCTAAAGAAACTTCTCTAGGCAGGAAACACAAGAGATGAAAAAGACCCACAAAAACAAACCCAAAACAATTAAGAAAATGGTAATAGGAACATATATTTCTATAATAACCTTGAATGTAAATGGATTAAATGCCCCAACCAAAAGACACAGATTGGCTGAATGGATACAAAAACAAGACCCATATATACGCCATCTACAAGAGACCCATTTCAGACCTAGGGACACATACAGACTGAAGGTGAACAGATGGAAAAAGGTATTCCATGCAAATGGAAATCAAAAGAAAGCTGGAGTAGCAATACTCATATCTGATAAAATAGACTTTAAAATAAAGACTGTTACAAGAAATAAGGAGGGACACTATATAATGATCAAAGGATCAATCCAAGAAGATATAACAATTATAAGTGTTTATGCACCCAACATGGGAGCACCTCAATGCATAAGGCAAATGCTAACAATCATGAAAGGAGAAATCGACAGTAACACAATAATTATAGGGGACTTTCACACGCCACTTACACCAATGAACAGATCATCCAAACAGAAAATAAATAAGGAAACACAAGCTTTAAATGACACAATAGACCAGACAGATTTAATTTATATTTATAGAACATTCCACCCAAAAGTGGCAGAATACACTTTCTTCTTAAGTGCACATGGAACATTCTCGAGAAAAGATCACATCTTGGGTCACAAATCAAGCCTCAGAAAATTTAAGAAAATTGCAATCACATCAAGCATCTTTACTGACCATGATGCTGTGAGATTGGAAATCAATTACAGGAAAAAAACTGTAAAAAAAAGCAAATACATGGAGGCTAAACAGTGCACTACTAAATAACCAAGAGATCACTGAAGAAATCAAAGAACAAATTAAAAAATACATAGAAACAAATGACAACAAAAACACAACGACCCAAAACGTATGGGATGCAGCAAAAGCAGTTCTAAGAGGGACGTTTATAGCAATTCAATCTCACCTCAAGAAACAAGAAACATCTCAAATAAATAATCTAACCTTACACTTAAAACAACTGAGAAAGCAGAACAAAGAAAACCCAAAGTCAGTAGAAGGAAAGAAATCATAAAGATCAGAGCAGAAATAAATAAAACAGAAACAAAGAAAACAACAGCAAAGATCAATAAAACTAAAACCTGGTTCTTTGAGAAGATAAACAAAATTGATAAACCTGTAGCCAGACTCATCAAGAAAAAATGGGAGAGGATGCAAATCAATAAAATTAGAAATGAAAAAGGAGAAATCGGGGCTTCCCTGGTGGTGCAGTGGTTGAGAGTCCACCTGCCAATGCAGGGGACGCGGGTTCGTGCCCCGGTCCAGGAAGATCCCACATGCCGCGGAGCAGCTGCGCCCATGAGCCATGGCCACTGAGCCTGCACGTCCAGAGCCTGTGCTCCGCAACGGGAGAGGCCACAACAGTGAAAGGCCCACGTACCGCAAAAAAAAGAAAAAAAAAGAAAAAGGAGAAATCACAACTGACACTGCAGAAATACAAAGGATTATAAGAGACTACTACAAACAACTATATGCCAATAAAATGGACAACCATGAAGAAATGGACAAATTCTTGGAAAGGTACAATTTTCCAAGACTGAACCAGGAAGAATTAGAAAATATAAACAGACCTATCACAGGTAATGAAATTGAAACTGTAATTAAAAATCTTCCAACAAACAAAAGTCCAGGACCAGATGGCTTCACAGGCGAATTCTATCAAACATTTACAGAAGAGCTAACACCGAGCCTTCTCAAACTCTTCCAAAAAATTGCAGAGGGAGAAACACTCCCAAATTCATTCTACAAAACCACCATCGCCCTGATACCAAAACCAGGAAAAGATATCACAAAAAAAGAAAATTATAGACCAATATCACTGATGAACATAGATGCAAAAATCCTGAACAAAATACTAGCAAACAGAATCCAACAACACATTAAAAGGATCATATACCATGATCAACATCAAGTGGGATTTATCCCAGGGATGCAAGGATTCTTCAATATATGCAAATCAATCCATGTGATACACCACATTAACAAATTAAGGAATAAAAACCATATGATCATCTCAATAGATGCAGAAAAAGCTTTTGACAAAATTCAACACCCATTTATGATAAAAACTCTCCAGAAAATGGGCATAGAGGGAACTACCTCAACATAATAAAGGCCATATATGACAAACCCACAGCAAGCATCACACTCAATGGTGAAAAACTGAAAGCATTTCCACTAGGATCAGGAACAAGACAAGGATGTCCACTCTCGCCACTCTTATTCAACATAGTTTTGGAATTCCTAGCCATGGCAATCAGAAAAGAAAAAGAAATAAAAGGAATACAAATTGGAAAAGAAAAAGTAAAACTGTCACTGTTTGAGGATGACATGATACTGTACATAGAAAATCCTAAAGATGCCACCTGAAAACTACTAGAACTAATCAATGAATTTGGTAAGGTTGCAGGATACAAAATTAATGCACAGAAATCTCTGGCATTCCTATACACCAACAACAAAAAATCAGAAGAAGAAATTAAGGAAACACTCCCATTTACCATTGCAACAAAAGGAATAAAACACCTCGGAATAAACCCGCCTAAGGAGGCAAAAGACTTGTACTCAGAAAACTGTAAAACAATGATGGAAGAAATCAAAGATGACATAAACAGATGGAGAAATATACCATGTTCTTGGATTGGAAGAAACAATATTGTGAAAATGGCTATACTACCAAAGCAATCTACAGATTCAATGCAATCCCCATCAAACTACCAATGGCATTCTTCACAGAATTAGAACAGAACATTTTACAATTCGTATGGAAACACAAAATACCCCAAATAGCCAAAGCAATCTTGAGAAATAAAAATGGAGTTGGAGGAATCAGGCTCCCTGACTTCAAACTATACCACAAAGCTACAGTAATCAAGACAGTATGGTACTGTCACAAAAACAGAAATATAGATCAATGGTACAGGATAGAATGCCCAGAGATACACGCATGCACATATGGGCACCTAATTTACGACAAAGGAGGCAAGAACATATAATGGAGAAAAGGCAGCCTCTTCAATAAGTGGTGCTGGGAAAACTGGATAGCTACATGTAAAATAATGAAATTAGAGAACTCCCTAACACCATACACAAAAATACACAAAAAAATAAACTCCAAATGGATTAAAGACCTAAATGTAAGACCAGACACTATAAAACTCTTAGAGGAAAACATAGGAAAAACACTCTTTGACATAAAGCACCGCAAGATCTTTTTTGACCCACCTCTTAGAGTAACGGAAATAAAAATAAACAAATGGGACTTAAACTTAAAAGCTTTTGCACAGCAAAGGAAACCATAAACCAGATAAAAAGACAACACTCTGAATGGGAGAAAATATTTGCGAATGAAACAGCAGACAAAGGATTAACCTCCAAAATATACAAACAGCTCATGGAGCTCAATATCAAAAAAACAAACAATCCAATTAAAAAAATGGGTGAAAGACCTAAATAGATATTTCACCAAGGAAGACATACAGATGGCCAAGAGGCCCATGAAAAGATGCTCAACATCACTAATTATTAGAAAAATGCAAATCAAAACTACAATGAGGTATCACCTCATGCCGGTCAGAATGGCCATCATCAAAAAATCTAGAAACAATAAATGCTGGAAAGGGTGTGGTGAAAAGGGAACCCAACTACACTGTTGGTGGGAATGTGAACTGATACGACCACTATGGAAAACAGTATGGAGGTTCCTTAGAAAACTAAAAATAGAACTACCATATGACCCAGCAATCCCACTACTGGGCATATACCCTGAGAAAACCATAGTTCAAAAAGAGACATGTACCACAGTGTTCATTGCAGCACTATTTACTATAGCCAGGACATGGAACCAACCTAAATGTCCATTGACAGATGAATGGATAAAGAAAATGTGGCACATGGGGCTTCCCTGGTGGCACATTGGTTGAGAGTCTGCCTGCCGATGCAGGGGACACGGGTTCGTGGCCCGGTCCAGGAGGATCCCACATGCCGCGGAGCGGCTGGGCCCATGAGCCATGGCCGCTGAGCCTGCATGTCCGGAGCCGGTGCGCCGCAGCGGGAGAGGCCACAACAGTGAGAGGCCCGCGTACTGCAAAAAAAAAAAAAAAAAAAAAATGTGGCATATATATACAATGGAATATTACTTAGCCATAAAAAGAAACGAAACTGAGTTATTTGTAGTGAGGTGGATGGACCTAGAGTCTGTCATACAGAGTGAAGTAAGTCAGAAAGAGAAAAATAAATACCATATGCTAATCCATATATATGGAATCTAAAAAAAAAAAAAAAAGGTACTGATGATCCTAGTTACAGGGCAGGAATAAAGACATAGACATAGAGAATGGACTTGAGGACATGAGGTGGGAGGAGGAAGCTGGGGCGAAGTGAGAGTAGCATGGACATATATACACTACCAAATGTAAATAGTTGGCTGGTGGGAAGCAGCAGCATAGCACAGGGAGATCAGCTCGGTGCTTTGCGATGACCTAGAGGGGTGGGATAGGGAGGGTGGGAGGGAGGCTCAAGAGGGAGGGGATATGGGGACATAGGTATGCATATGGCTGATTCACTTTGGTGTACAACAGAAACTAACACAGTATTGTGAAGCACTTATGCTCCAATAAAGATCTATTTAAAAAATCGTTTGACAATAGATGTTAGGGTTTACGTCTGGACTCTGGATTCAATCTCGTTGATCTATGTGTCTATCCTATGCCAGTTTTATACTGTCTTGATTACTGGGTCTTTAAAGTAAGTTTTGAAATTGGGAAGTGTGAGTTCTCCAACTTTGTTCTTCTTTTTCAAGATTATTTTGGTCATTCTGGGTCCCTTGCATTTCCATTTTAGAATCATCTTGTCAATGTCTGCCCCCCAAAAAAGGTAGCTGGGATTTTTATAGGAGTCATGTTTAATCTGTAGATCAATTCGTGGAATATTGCCATGTTGACAGTATTAAATCATCCCATCCATTAACATGGGATGTCTTCTCTTTTATTTAGGTCTTCTTTAAATTCTTTCAGCAATGTACTGTATATTTCAGGGTACAAATCTTACACTATTTTGTAAATTTATTCTTACATATTTTATTCTTTTTATGCAACTGTAGCGAAATTGTTTTCTTAATTTCACTTGCAGATTTTTAAGAGCTCGTACACAGAAATACAATTTATTTTTGCAGATTCATCTTGTATCCAACATAGGTATATACATTTGTTGAAAGTAATCGAATCTTGCATATAAGATACATGCACTTCACTTCATAAAGTTTACCTCAGTAAAAAAATATTAACATACGGTTTTAAGGCAAATAAAAAGTACTGGTTATTTTTAGAATGAGATTGTTTTAATAACTGGAAATACTAAAGTTTTATGTAATCGGATTGGCTCCTCACAGAAAGGAGGGGGTGATGTTCAACAGAGCACAGCTAAGGGCTGTTAATGGAAAAATCAAGCCGTTCAATACTGATTCTCCAAAGAGTTAAGATGACTCACTACATCAGTAACCATGGTGATAGAAGATAGCATAGGCTATTACTTGCATTACCCTGACATTTACTTTGTCAGAGGAATCTCACAATCAAAAAGGCATTTATTTCCCTTTAGAAAAATACATACCGTCTCTCTGTCAAATGTTCACTGAATTTGCCTCTGTCATAATCAGTGAGCCCCCAAGTCCCAGCATCTTTGTGCTCAGTACTCCTCTCTCTACTGCTCACATCTCGAGGCACCTTGGGGATGAGTAGAGAACCTGCTGTCCCTCCACCCATGTCACAAATGCTGAGACTCTGCCATCTGGTACTTATTGAGAGAAGTTTCAGCTGTCCATCAAGAATAAGGCTTTTTTTAACACAGCGTTGTAGATCAACTATACATCAATAAATTTTTTAAAGAAAGAGGGCTCTTTGGGGGCAGATCTTGTGGAAATATAACAACTACTCACAAGGTTTCCTAACTATTGAGATAGGCGGGTCCGTTTCTTACTATAGGAAAATATACATTCTATTTCTTCTAGAGATCTCGTGACACTAGAAAATCTGATGAACCCTTAGTACCTATGGGACGCTTCCTGTACCTTCCAGAGTTTACAAGGAAAGCTTCAAGAACAGAACCTCCTGGAGACGTTGGTCTTTGAGCTTTTGTAGCCGAAATTAAAGGAAAGCAGACCAGATGGGATAAAATGGGCTCCACAGACCATGAACACTTTCTCACTGCCAGGATGATTCATCTTCAAAGTTCTTAGGCCTCAGCAGACCTTAGTCTAAGAAAATCCTTTGCGAAACCAGCCAACGTTGATTTAAGACAATCTGTTGATCTTTAGTCTCCTAATGTGAGCTGCTATCACATAAATAATCTGGGTATTCCTGAGATGATTACCAATAATCACCCTTCGAGTACATTCTACAAAAAAATGGCATTAACATTTGTTGAGTGACTACATTCCATGCATTGTTCTGGTGCTTTTATACATAATCCTCAGCTGAGTGAAATTCGATAATAATGAAAGAGAATATTCACTTTACCTGCCAAGTCAATTCAATAAATTTGTGTTCATTAAACAGACTAAAACATTGTTCATATACACCTATTCCAATATTTTTTCTTAATATTATTTTAAGCTTTCCAGAATTACCATCAAGACATAAAAATGAATTGCAGTTCATCCTTCTCGTTCTCCCACTGAAGGACGAGAGAAGAAAATTCCGTATCTGTCATCTAAAATCTATTAGTAACTACTTTGGCTAAGCCTTGAAACTAAGATGCCACAGATCAATTACACAGGAGTGAGCTGACATTGGCTTCCTGCCAGTGGTAATAGGCACTGATAGGAAGCATTGCTTTTCTGAATGTAGTTACGGAAAATACAACATTCACCTTTGCAGGGATCTGAAACTTATGAATCTAAAAGTAAAAGCTGTATGTTCCAAACGAGAACGTAGGTTTGGGAAGTCGGTGGAAGTCCTATATTTCCTTGGTGTGGTGTCTCTTCAGCTGGCTTGTCTGGATGTGCTGAAGCAGAGAGAGCGTGCTCTCTTTCTTCTGGTAGAGCTGGGCAGAAGTCAGGGGAGGAAGTAAATCCTTAATCCTCCCACAATGCCTCCAGAAAAAGAAATACTGAAATGTTAAACCTGAAAGAGCCCTCGTTAGCCATGTCACCCACAGCCCTTATTTTTACAGACAAGGAAATGAAATGGACGCAAAGCTTGCAGGGGACTTTGGTTGAAGCTTCTGGATCCTTCGTCATCTCTGCTTTTCTGTCTGTCATTTAGAAACGATGCCCGGAAGTTTTGCTGGTGGGACTGGAACTTGGGTCCTTTGCAATTGAGACAAAACAAATGCAGAAATGATTTTCTCATGTGTGTGTATGTTTTGGGTTGGTATGTTTTTATGTGTGTATATGTTCCTATGTATACGAATGATAACAAAATAGCACGGAACACACAGAGGGTCGCTGACAGTAAGAGTTAGTGGAGTCCGTTCCAAAGAACAACTGATCATCCCCACTGTGGCCTTCTAAGGAGTTTCAGGTACATCCAGACTAATGGGCATTGTCCCTACTGCAATTGCCATCACTCAGGACCATGTACTAAGGTAAGGTGCCCTCTGCTTCACAATGAGTTTCCGGATTTGCCAGCTACAAACAGCTAGATGGAGACCAGCTGCTTTAAAAAATACCACTGAGGGCTTCCCTGGTGGCGCAGTGGTTGAGAGTCCGCCTGCCGATGCAGAGGACACCAGTTCGTGCCCCGGTCCGGGAAGATCCCACATGCCGCGGAGC
>NW_020837960.1:31132681-31179535 GCF_003676395.1 Aethalodelphis obliquidens | reverse complement strand
AAAAAAAAAAAAAAAAAAAAAAAAAATACCACTGAGCTAAGGTACAGATCTCCAAGGCAGCAGCCATCTGCAATCTTTTATTTTATTTTATTTTATTTATTTGTTTGTTTGTTTCTTTATTTAGGCTGCATTGGGTCTTCGTTGCTGTGCGCAGGCTTTCTCTAGTTGCGGCGAGCGGGGGCTACTCTTCGTTGCGGTGCGCGGGCTTCTCATTGCGGTGGCTTCTCTTGTTGCGGAGCATGGGCTCTAGGCGTGCGGGCTTCAGTAGTTGTGGCACACGGGCTCAGTAGTTGTGGCTCATGGGCTCTAGAGCACAGGCTCAATAGTTGTGGCGCACGGGCGTAGTTGCTCTGGCGCACGGGCGTAGTTGCTCCGAGGCATGTTGGATCTTCCCGGACCAGGGCTCAAACCCATGTCCCCTGCATTGGCAGGCAGATTCTTAAACCACTGCGCCACAAGGGAAGCCCCTGCAATCTTAATATAAAATGAAATTGGGCTTAAAAGAACTTTCCTGTTAGGTGAATTATGATCTATATCTGTATACCAGATATTTATGGTGGATATATATCTCTTAAATATTCTTAAAGTAGAAAAGTGTGTTAAACTATAAATATATGTATTTACATATATACATGCTTATATAGGCAAATTTCTTGAAGACACCTTGCATTTCTTTTTGAATAATAATTAGTTTATACTTCAGCCTATTTACATTAACAAGAAGAGCATATACAATCCCACATAATGATGTCTTTCTGGGAATAAAATTAACTCTTATACTGGCAATAAAACAACTAAGTTCAGTCTTTCCTTGTGTAAGAAAAAGACTGGTGACCTTTCTGAGATGCACCAAAATACAGAAAACCCCTCTCCCCAAAAGTTTACATTTGATAGGATATTTCCAAAATTCCAGTTTTCCAGCTGTTGTAGCAAAAGCAGATTTCTAAGCAGTAGACCTCATTCACTATTGAAGCCATGAATTTCGACAGCATATGCAATATTTCCTTTCTGGAAATTGGGAAATCACAGGAAATGTGTTTTTCCCTATTTCTCACATTTTGTGATTCAGTAATATTGAGTGAAAGGCTTATCTGTTATTATTATTCTATACCTAGTGATTGTTTTCATTGGCGTTGAGTAGTCATGCAGGTTCCAAGACTATGGGCCGAGAGTGTCTCACTGCTGCCATCATCTGGACACTCCATTCTCTGCAATATTGACCAGACGGTTTTAAAACTCAAATTACCTCTGAATAATTAATCTCACTTATTGGAAAAGCCAACAGGGCTACATTTGTGGCTTCAGGGTGTTTATGGGGGAAAGGCTTGGCTTGCTGAAATATGGAAGGAAAATCACACAGGATTGATCATAGAATAGAAGGCACCATTCCTGCTCTGTCCTATAAATGACTACTGTAGCTCATGGGAAAACCCATCTTGATATAAAAGCACCTTCCTATCTTCTCCCTTCCCTACGGCCACTTAAATCAGAAATGGGATCAGAGTTCTCCAAATCATTTCCCGTGCTGCCTCTGCTTCTGTTTCCAAGTACAGGAGCTGAAACAGCCCTGTGTCCGGCAGCCACAAGGGGGAATGTGCTCTTTGCCTGAAGGCTGCTTCAACTCCTGGTGACACTGATGGGGCTGGAGAACTGGTCTCCCACCTGATTCTCAGGATGTCAGGCTGCCTGATAGGGTTCTGTTGTTGAAATCATCATCATCTCCATCTCTGTCAGCACCTTCGTCATCAGCGGTGCTTCTTCCTCCTCCCTCTGTGCAGGTTAGAGCCCACGTCGGGAGAGCTCACTAGGTAAGCGCTCTGTGCCCTACTTCAGCGGTCAGCTCTGACCATCCCCTCCTCCACACGGCCTGCCTAACTCAGTGGCAGCACAGGAGACGTTCTCAGAGGCCCAGTCCATAGTCACCAATCCACCTGGTAAAGCCTCAGCCTTTACTGAAGGCAGATCCTTCAAAGGTAAGTCCTGGATGTAAATCCCATATTAGAAGGTTGCACAAGAGAGAACTTGCCGTGGAAATAAACAGAGAACTGCTTCTTGACCAATCAAGTCATCATTTCCAAAGCTCAGAACCTCAGTGATTGAATTCCAAGGGGGTGGAAATGTGTGAGATGGGCAGTTTGCTTTCTGTCCTCACTCCATCTCCTCATACAGCCTAGTCTCAACGTCTTTCTAACCACACACACTCACGCTCACACACGCTCACACACTCACTCCTCTCTCCTCTGCCTTGAGCCGAATGCACGAGTTCTCAAAAGACACCCAAAGATTTTTAAGAGAAAACTGAAATTTTTGAAGAAGGAGAAAACCTGAAAATAAAAAATATTTATGGGGCTTCCCTGGTGGTGCAGTGGTTGAGAGTCCGCCTGCCGATGCAGGGGACGCGGGTTCGTGCCCCGGTCCGGGAAGATCCCACATGCCGCGGAGCGGCTGGGCCCGTGAGCCATGGCCGCTGAGCCTGCGCGTCCGGAGCCTGTGCTCCGCAACGGGAGAGGCCACAGCGGTGAGAGGCCCGCGTACCGCAAAAAAAAAAAACCTATTTCTGGAAGTTCCATAGGTGGATTAGCAGGGGTAGAGACCGTAACAGGGAGAAGCCTGTGTTCTACTACAAGTTCATCACTAAAGGGATGTTGCCTAGAAGCTTAAATTACACATAACGGCCCGACTCTGGGACCCCTGCCCCCCAGGTAATGAGCATTAAGCTAAAACACCTTTGTTTAGCTCACAGGGAACATCCTGACTAGGCCCGGGTAGGAATGACCTCAGGAAGGAAGAAATAACACATCCCCTCCGGAGTCTGGCCCGAACCAGGACTTTACTCCCTCCTCTTTTAGTATAAAAGAAGCCTGAATTCTAACTCGGGGAAGATGGTTCTTTGAGACACAAGCCCACCGTCCTCTTGGTCTGCTGGATTTCCAAATGAAGTCACTATTCCTTGTCCCAGCACCTTGTCTCTCAATTTACTGGCCTGTATGTGGCAAGCAGCATCAGCTTGGACTCGGTAACAGGACCAGGTAGATGTGTCTTTTCCTTCTAACCAGCACCCATCAGCCTGTTCGGAAGGGTTACTCTGTGCCGTCACATTGTCATACACTGGGGATGAGACACTGCCCCTGACATCCGGTCACTCACCGTCTAATGAGGGCTTGCAAACTAGCAGACTCTCTCTTCATCATTTCTGCCAACAAATATTTACCAATTGATAACCGATCCTTGCCAAACATGAACTCATGCGAGGGCCGGGATCCTTGCAGCAATTTTGTTTCCAGAAAGGAAAATGCAGATGTGATGAGACATTGGAAGGAAGGATTTACAGCACAAAAATGCTAAGATAAAATCAAAATGATGTACGGTTATAACGCTAGGTGGCTAGGAGATGGGGTGCCTGGGACGGAAACAGAGAAGCCAGCAGAGCTAGGAGGATGACAGTTCACCTGGAAACACAATGATTTAAAAAGACAGGGAGACACGGTGTAACTGACCTTTAGACACAAGGGACTGGGTTTGGGTCAAGCGGGCAGGGTCAGACTAGAGAGGGTATTTGGGAAAATCTGTACGAAGGTGAATTAAAGCGGTGGGAGATGAGATAGGAAGAGACACACCATGATTTTAACGGTGGCAAAGTCATTTCCTCCAGACACCCCTGGTCAGTGGGCAACAAGCCGGGAAAAGCATGTCAGACACCAAAGCTTGGGGCCAAACCTTCCTTCTGAGCCAGGGGACAAGTGTGAGTCTGGAGAAGGGCGTGGGTATGGAAGGCAGGGAGAGTGAGTTGAATCCTGGCAAAACTGGGGCATCTCACATCCTAACCCAGCTCAGGCTGGGGCGGGAGGGGGGAGGGGAGGGGAGGGGAGGCTGGTGGGGGCCGGATTCCAGCACCTGCTGTCCTGAGCCCCCCGCCCGAAGCGGCTTTGCTTCGTCTTCCCTTTGCAGCCCTTAACTCGTGGCGGCCTCATCCGCAGCCGCGAGTTGAGGCCTTGGAGCCCCTAAGACTGAAAGCATCCCGGTGCCACATAAATGCGCACGTGCTCAGCCACACAAGACGCAGAGGCAGGTACGTGGAAATCAAAATGGCCCTTTTCTATATTTCTACTGCCCGGTCAGGCCTTTGGTGAATGCTTTGCACTTCTGGGCCTCGGTTTTGCTGGTGCCGAGTCCCATCTGCCTCCTGGAAATCCCAACATCTCTCCTCTCCTGCCTGGCGCCATCCCTCTCGTTTGCCTTGTGCATCTGCAGGTCTCGCTTGGTCCAGCCCACTGCCCCAGGCTGGCTGCCGAGCTTTCTCAGTGGGTCGAGGATGTGGGAGGTGGTATCTGTTTCCATCCAGGGCCATCAGTGCCGGCTGAACGCCCTGCAGCGCCCCCAGGTGCCGTCTGCCGGGAAGAGCTGCCCCCCTCCCCCTGCCGTAGCTGGCTTGGCCTCCGGGGCCCACACAGTCTGGAGCCCGCTTGCTGGGGCTGCAGAGCCCCCCGCTCGGTGGACCGCAAGGCCCTCACCCCTCCCTCATCTCTGAAGCAGGCCCAGCACCGCCCCCGCCCGGTGGGCCTTTGTCCCTCCGCTACCTGATGCACCTTCTTGGTCTGGACTCCTCAGAAAAGTCCCATATTCTCAGTGAAATGCCCCAGAAGAGCCGCCAGTGGACAAGTTCTATGTCAGGTTGAGTCCTTTCAGGAAGACTCTGTTCCTACAAAGGCTGATGATCTCATTTCAGCAAAATTTATGAAGTGCAACTTGTAAGCGGAACTTAGAAGGCCACAGGTCTATGGGCACGTCTAGATGTACGTTTAGAAATCACAGAGTAGACAGTTTGACCCCATCTTAGTGAGGGGAAGCAACAGCAGAGCAGACAGAGCCCCACATTAGGGATTCGAACCCCAATCCTGCAATTAGGGGGCTCTGCACCTGCCGAGGGCCTTCCCATGCCTCTGCACCTTCAGCCAAAAGTACGGCGTTGGGCCAGATGTTTCCCTCAGGTTCCTTTAGGTTCTGCCACACTGGGATTTTTAAAAAATCACTCCCTTCTGCTGTGAAGTGATTAAGCAGTCCAGAACCCCCAAGTTCCTGTGGCCATCGGTATTTGAGGTGTTAGCAGTGGAAACACTGGTTCTCCCCTCTGACCGTCTTTGCAGATAACCCTGTATTTTATAGAGCTGTCAAAGCAGCAAGAGGCTTTGCTGGAACTGGGGCAGCTGCTGCTTCCCTTTGTGCCAGGTCACAATGCTCTAGGTGCCCCCGCGGCCCCTGACTTCACACGGTCAGAACTGTATTTTTGTTTATCAGCCAGAGGTGATGGAGATTCCGCAGTGGCGCGCCCTCACTTCGGAGGAAGCGTTTTTCTATTCTATCCAGGCTCTTTCCCCAGCAAACTCCCCAGGCAGATTTCGAAAGGAGACGTTGAGAGGAATAGCAGTCCTGCAATGAATCCCAGGCCCAGGTGAGGGCGTCTGCTGTAGCTCACACAGGGCCCAGTCCCCAGAACCACGGGGAGGGCGCCTCAGGCACCGATGGGCAACAACCTCTAGTCCAAGTACAGCCGAGGGCACGACCACTTGCTTCCCCTCCACGCGGTCCACCCGGTTCCCACGCAGGGCCAGCTCCGGGGCCAAACTCTGACACCAAGACTCCCTCAGAACTGGCTCATCCCCACCCACTTCTCTGGGGACACCACCCACCCTCTAGAGGCTCTCTCCCTCAGGGCCTGCAGAAGGCACACCTTTCTCTAGGTGAGAAATAAACCCCACAGGGCTAAGTTCCGCTTCTCTAAAAGTGACCTACATACTCAGGATTTTGGTACCAGTGATTCGACATCTGAATAAGATTTGAAAAGCTCATTGACAAAGCGCAACAAAATACATCACAGGTCCTGTTTAAGGTCCTGCTGTACTTCATCTATTCCTTTCTCTCCCTCTTCTTAAGATCATTTATTCACTCAACAAACATTTACTGAGCCCTTCCTTTGTGTCAGACACTGAGGTTTCAAAGACAGAGTTATTTATGCGGGAGAGACAGGTGTGCAAATAAATGACACCACGAAGGTCTGGCTGTGTCCCTGGCACCACTGGGCAGAATGGTGCCGAGGACTGCCTGCCTTTGGGTGCCCGGCTCCCGCACTGCAATTCTGGAGAGATTACTATTCCATTTTACAGAGGACAAAACTGAGGCCCAAAGAGGTGTATCCACTCAGTACACATCCTCAAGGTAGAGACGGGTAAAGTCGGGTTTGCCCTTTGGACCACATCTGACACTGCCTCTGGACGCTCTCCAGGCAGGCTGCTGAGGACCACAAGGCAGCTGGACCCCCTCCACCTGCCCAGGAATCAAAGCAGAGCAAGGAGAGGAACCCAGTGTATCTGGGCTGGAACTCAGGGGCCGTGGCTCCTGCACTAAGAAACACCACTTGGGCAACGAGTTCCTTAGAAACTCTGTCCAGTTCTTATATTATACAAAAAGCAAAGGAAACAAAGAAAACCCCCCAAGTTCTTGCAGTAAATGACCCATTCGTTCATTCCAGGGATAGTCAGTTATTGAGCCCTGGTGTTGGGAAAAGAGGGATTAATAAAATGTGGCCGCGGTCACGCAGAAGATGATGCAGATCACCTGTGCGGACATGGCAGCCCGGCTTGTCCACAGGCATCGTTCTGCACCTCAAGGCGGGGCCTGGTCCACCACCACCCCAACCCGTGCCCCAGCCCTCAGGTGGCCCCAGGGCTCTGGCTAGGACCCCAGCCCTCTGACGACAATCCCTCATGCCCCCCAACCCCTGGCTCTCCAGGCCCTGGTCCCAGCATTCCTAGCAGATAAAGGAAACAGCCCGTAGAACTCAGCATCGTCACCTCCAATCTGAGGTGGCACTTAGGGGACAGGGCGGGAAGGAGGGAGGCCTCTGGAGGGACCTGCCGTCCCGCTGTTATCAACTCCCCCAGTGCAAACCAGGAGCATCACGTGGCAGACGGCGTCCCAGGGGACATCAAGGTGAGCGGGGGAGGGCATGGGACGTGTGCTCCCTGGGGGCTGGGTCACCTCTGCCCGTCTCCTGAGCTGAAAAGGTGAAGGTGATGGTCGGGTGGGAGCTGGCAGGGAAAAAGGACGGGGAAGCAAGACCAGTGGGGCCGGCGACCTGCATGGCAGCCCCTCCTCACTCCAGGCCTCAGTTCATCCCCTCTGCAGGGCCGTGGCCCCTAGACCCTCCCTCTGAGCACTCCAGTCTACAGGACCCCTTCTCCCACACCTGCCGTGTTCATTGGCGTAACTGTCACCAGCCTCTCGCTGCTGGCCGGGCACCCTCTGCTCCCCTGTTGCTCTCACCATGGCACAGCTCCAACTCTCCAGCTGGGATACAGGCCTGTCCACTCAGCATCCAGATGTGCACAGGTGTCAACTCTGATGTGTGTCTGTAGGAATGATTTCCCCGCACATTTGCACAGCCGGAAGCCTCTAGGAGTTTTCCTCTGGAAGAGGGCAGGGGCCAGGCAGACTTCAGAGTCAGACAACACATTCAGCATATTCATGAGGCTCAGACAACACAGCCTAGAGTCTCTGACCTCCCAGTGGAGTCTCAGGCTGGAAGTGACAAACCCCAGGCCAGGAAAGCAGGTCATGGGCGTCCTGTGCTCGGGACATTAGAATATGGCGCTTAAGGGGCCATGCTTGACTCATCCTGCATCTGTAACAGTCTAGTCGGTACTCAGAAGTCCTGATGTGTTAGCGAGAGCGGGAGATGACATCACTTTTAAGGTGAGACCATGTGAAAAAAGTCAAAGAGTGCAGGCTCTCAGGCAGACCATTGCCAGACCAGGGACTCACAGCCCCTCTTAGGAACATACCTGTCTTCACGGCCTGAACTCTGGGACTTGTTTTTTGCAAGAGCTGTTGGGGGATGTTTGCCACGGGCTCGGGGCTGCCATGGTTCTGTGGCTTCAGTAACAGCGGGCCACGTGGGAGAACAGCCTTGCCCACTAAACAAATCCGTGTTTCCCTGTCCATCAGAACACCTGGGGTCCTTTCACACAACTCATGGTGGCAAGCTTCTGTCTCATCTTAGCTCCAGAAAGAAACAAACTCAATCAAATGCAGGTAATTCAGTTCAAACAGAGAGAGTAAGGCTGACGGGACACCAAAATGTCACATTTATCACAGACAAGGCCATTACTGGAGGATGGGGCTTATGGCCGTGGAAGAGTGGGCATCCTCGTGTCGGACCCCGGAATGAGGGCGCTGTGCCCACCCTGTCCAGGTAGGGCCACCCCGGGAAACCTGAAGCCTGCAGGGGCCCTGCAGGACATGTCCCACCTGGGAGCCAGCCCTGAGAGGAGAGGGGGTGGAGCTGCGTCACCCACGTCACCATCAGGACCAGAGTGGGGGCCGAGGCTCAAACTAAGGCGCTTCCTTCACCAAGAACAAGGCATCCCACGTGAGGAAAACCTTCATCCCAGCATGTGGTGTGCAGGCTTCACAAGTAAGGCAAGTCTCACCACGAAACGCAGAACTTAACTTCTCGGTCCAACCAACCTCTTTCCCTTGGTGCTAAAGAAGGATGGAGGGGTAGGTTCTCAGACGTCAACTGACCAAGACGGCAGGGGCCACTCTGAACAAAGGAGTTTCTCTTTATTTTTTAATTTTATTGGAGCATAGTTGATTTACAATGTTGTGTTAATTTCTACTGTACGGCAAAGTGACTCAGTTATACATATATATATACACATATCCTTTTTCGTATTCTCCTCCATTATGGCTCATTCCAGGATATTGAATATAGTTTCCTGTGCTCTACAGTAGGACCTTGTTTATCCATTCTGTATATACCAGTTTGCATCTGCAAATCCCAAACTCCCAATCCTTCCCTGCTCCATTCCCTGCCTTGGCAACCACGGGTCTGTTCTCTAGGTCTGTGAGTCTGTTTTGTTTCATAGGTAGGTTCATTTGTGTTGTATTTTACATTGCACATATGAGTGATATCATACGGTATTTGTCTTTTTCTTTCTGACTTACTTCACTTAGTATGATAATCTCTAGGTCCATCCATGTTGCTGCAAATGGCATTATTTCATACTTTTTTACGGCTGAGTAATATCCCATTGTATATATGTACCACATCTTCTTTATCTGTTCCTCCATCTATGGACATTCAGGTTAGTTCCATGTCTTGACTATTGTGAATAGTGCTGCTATGAACATTGGGGTGCTTGTATCTTTTTGAATTAGAGTTTTGTCCAGATATATGCCCAGGAGTGGGATTGCTGGATCATCTGGTGGTTCTATTTTTAGTTTTCTGAGGAACATCCATACTGTTCCCCATAGTGGCTGCACCCGTTTACCAAACCCATTCCCTCTGGGTTTCTCTTTGGAGATACTTTTCTTTTACTCACATGCCCTACAAGCCATCATCTGAACCCTGCTCCCTAAAGAAAAAAAGAGAACTTGAATTTTGACAAGTACCTTAGAAACACCAGTGTCAATGGATGGCGCTGGGCACCCCGGTTTAGTGAGTGATGGAAGGGTTTAGTGGGAAGCCCACCAGACCAGAAGGGCTGAGTCCTGGTCTTGGCTGTGTCTGTGTCTGTATGTGTGTGTGTGTGTGTGTGTCTGTGTGTGTGTGTGTGTGTGTGTCTATGTCTGTGTATGTGTGTGTGTGTGTGTGTGTGTGTGGCGGGCAAGTTCCTCCACCTCTGGAGCCAGTGGTTCTCAAACTTGAATGTGCTGACGTATCACCTGGAGAGTTTATTAAAAATGCAAATTCCGGAGCCCCATCCCAGAGCTTCTGACTGAGATCAGGAAGCCGATTTTTAAACAAATGCTCCCATGTGATTCCAAGGCGGATGGTCTCTGGGCCACAATTTGAGGAAAACTGAGATTGGTTTCTCATGGGTTAACTTAGAATCAGACCTTCCCTGTGTCTCTCCTGGGGCCTCAGTGGGGACGAAGGAGCCAGTCTCTGTAACATCACATGGGAAACGTGCTCCTGCACCTGCAGGATCATTGTGTAATTAAAACCCCATTTTTCCACACGAAACCTTTTGTATCCTCCACCAGAATGGTCTAGATTCTTCCCTGGGTGTGTAGAGCACGCTTCCCAAGGGGCTGGCTGGGGGGCAGGATCCACACCAGACCTCATTTCTGTTCTTCCCAAACTTCCCATCACACGACACCCACATCATCTGTGTTTTCCTTTCCTTTTGTTCCACCTCGAATCTACTCTCTTGTCTACACTCTCACATGTCAGCCAGTGAACAGGCTGAAATAAATGTTTGCAGAATGGACAGGTCCACGATCAAACAAGATACTGACCAGGAGGGTCACTGATGTGATAGCTAATTCCTGAAGCTGTGTGGGGTCTGGGTGGGGATGCAGACCAACCGTAAAACTCCCCTAAGAGACCTTGACCCTGACAAAGTATCGGTGGCACTGGGGCTACCTACGCTGGAACTTTGGAATACAATGTCATGTTATTGTGCTTTGAGAATTGACATTTTCCCATTAAAAAATACATTCACAGAGTCTTCTTTCTGTTAATAACACTCTTTTCTGCTACTTTGTGGCTGGGATGCTGGTTAGTTAGTACCAGCACACAGAGAGGCCTTATGGTCCCACATTCCTGGATATGGGGGGGAGTTTTAGCCTAGAGAACTGTGATATTCGCATAAATTCATGGGATATCTGCGGCTTGGGCATCTTGGGGCAAAACTGAGGTGTGACTTGTGTCCAAGTCGCTCACGTGGGGTGGGGATGCTTTCACACTCTCCTCACACGTTTGCCGAACGCAGACTGCACGCGGCGGGTGTAACAGAGCCAGGAAGGTGGGCGTCCCGGGGGAGCAAGCCTACGGCATAAGGCTCCGTTGTGTTGTGTCTATTCTGGGAAAAAAATGACTCTCTTCACAGTGGCTTGAGATCGGAGGATGGCTCTGAAACTCTATTCGCACGAGATGCTCCCACGGCAGGATGTGTGGCCTGAGTCACGGGGAGCCGGGGAGGCGGATGGAGCGATGCCCCGAGCTGGGATGCTCTGTGGGTGCAGGGTCCACCTTCCCGGCTGCCGCGTAGGACAGCTGTGCAAAGGGAGGGGAAGGATGCCGCACGCGGGCTGCACCTCGGGGGCTGAAGGAGACTTGAAACTAAAAGGCCAGAGCGGACACAAAATTTTGTTGAGAAGAGGATGTGGGGGTGGCGTGTCCTCCAGTTCCTCGCGTCTCAGAGTTGCCAAAACCTGGGTGCTTGTTACACGTGCGGAATCCCAGGTCTGAGCCGGATCCATAAAACTCAAATATGCGTTTCAGCAAGAGCTCCAGGTGGCTCCTATGCACATAACAGCTCCAGCGGTGCTGGTTCAAATCTGGGAAGAAGGCACGGCCAGGGATGGAGACAAGGATGGGAGGGGAGGGACCACGCAAGCCAGCCGAGGAGATGCTGGTGGAGAGGATGCCTGGAGACTGAGGGCATCTGGAGCTGAGTCGCCTCTTCCTGCTTTTTCTGGGATCCCCCCCTGTCTGAAACCATCTGTCTCCATAACTCTGACAACAGCTAACACTTCTATGGTGCCAGACACACTTCCGGGACCTTCACGTGTATCAACTCATTTGATCCTCGTGACAGCTGTAAGGTGGTGATTACTATTACCTCCATCTCGCAGGATGAGAAAACCAAGAGGCTGAGGTGGCGTGGCTCTCCATGTGCACACAGCCAGCCAGCCCCAGACCAGGATTCAAACCGACATCCCGATGCTGTAGCCTTCACCACCGTGTGCTGAGGCTGCGTAGGAGCTTAAGCTGTTCATATTTGCTTTTTGTTCTCCTTGGAGTGTTTTGTTTGTTAATATTAACATCCTAAGTCTACTGCTCTGAGGGGGAAGGGGACAGGACAGGTGTGTCCTGGACCGGTTCTTCCTCCAGCCTCTTGGCCTCCCACATCTCATGGTGATGTGAGAGCTGGCCAGCCAGGGGGTCGATTCAGCCCCCCGTGTGTTTTGCTTCACCAGAGGTGTTTTAAAAGCCAGACATCTGCACACAAAAATCTCCCTGCTCACATCTGCTGCCGCAGCCCTCCACAGTCCTCCCCCCTCCCGGCTCCCTGACGTCCTACGCCTGGGAGGCCGCTTCGCGTGCTCACATCTGCTGTCTCCACCTCCACAGGGCATCTCCCCCACCCCCTAGTCTCCTCTGACCTACAAGCTCACAGAGCCGTGTCTCCTAGTCACCCGTGTTCCCCTCCAAGCCCAGCGCGGGGCCCAGAGCGGGGGAGAAGCCAGATCAATGCTTCCTGCTCTGGGCACCTGCTCTGGGCATCCATGGGAGGGGCAGGGCCCCGGAGGAGTGGCCTGGAAGTGAGGGCCAAGGAATCGACGCGAGAATCCCAGACTCACAGAGGAGGCTTGCAGAAAATGACTGTAAATTATGGTGATCCAAAGACAAATCCTGACTTCAGAGCGAGCAGCTGGGAAATCCCTCTCCTCTTTGAATCACACCCCATGCATCTTCCGTGGAACCTTGCCATGGTATCTCAAGCAGCTGATTTCTTAATAAGCAAATTCATGTGCTACGGTATCGGTCTCTCTCCTTCACGCACCATCTGTCCTTTTGCGTCTCTACAAATGGATCCCTTCCGAGACAGGCAAAGGTTTTGAAGTGGGATGAATGTGCTCAAAAGTGCTCCACCGCCAAGAGGACTGTTCTGTTCCCACCCTCACCAGTGCCAGAAAAGACCTTGTTACCTGTTCTCTGCTTTTCCAAACTGTGAGCACTCATGACTCAGGCACTCAATGCTAAAATTGACTTTTCAAGGGAATGTAGTCATGATCTCTGAAAGGATAACACCAGTAAAGCTGGTTCCACTGTGATTCACTGCTAGAAAGACCGAAGTCTCCACATTTTCCACCTGTCAATTGGATTCTGGAATACAGCTATGATAGTAAAAGATTTAATACTATTGGCCGCTAATAGCTAAGTTCAAAAAACAAATCTCCATTTAAGTAAGTGATTGTTAGAAAAGGGAACCCTCATACACTGTTGGTGGCAAGGTAAATTAGCGCAGCCACTGTGGAAAACAGTATGGAGGTTCCTCGAAAAACTAAAAATAGAGCTACCATAGGATCCAGCAATACCACTCCTGGGTATATATCTGGAAAAAATGAAAATGCTAATTCAAAAAGATAGATTCACCCCACTGTTCACGGCAGCATTATTTACAATTCCCAAGATACGGAAGCAACCGAAGTGTCCATAGATGAATGGATAAAGATGTGGTCTGTGTGTATGTGTGTGTATATATATATATATATACGGCCATTTGCAGCAACATGGATGGACTAAGTGGAATAAGTCAGAGAAAGACATATATTGTATGATATCACTTATATGTGGAATCTAAAAACTACTACAAACTAGTAAATATAACAAAAAATAAGCAGACTGACACATATGGAGAAAAAACTAGTGGTTACCAGTGGGGAGAGGGAAAGGAAGGGCGATATAGGGGTAGGGGGTTAAGAGGTACAAACTATTAGGTATAAAATAAATAAGCTACAAGGATGTATTATACAACACAGGGAATATAGCCAATATTCTATAATAACTATAAAAGGAATATAACTTTTAAAAATTGTGAATCACTATATTGTACACCTGTAACATATAATATTGTACGCCCACTATACTTCAATAAAATAATAAAATAAAAAAATAATAAAGCAAGTGAAGATTTGAGTTCACTTAAGAGAAACGCGGAAGGATATTAAATATTCTTGCAGCTCTTTCTTCTACTGGGAATACATCCCAAGGGGAAATCAGAGTCGGGTTACCATTTCTGGAAGGAAGAAAAATGAGCCCCCTGCTGTGGAACGTGAGATCTTTACTGAGCCTGAAACTCGAAATTCTCTCATTTCTGTCTCTCTTTGCCCTTCCCTCACCCTCTCTTAACTCCTCCCTCCCCTCCCAAACACATCCTGCTAACTAAGCCTTAAACCGTGTACTCGGCCCCATTTATGCCACTTCATGTTGTCCTTCCCCGAGTCCCCGAGCTGCAGCCGAGCTGTAACCGCCCCCCCCGCATCAGCTGAAGCGCTAACCACTGAGTCGCACTGTTCTGGTTCCACCAGCTCCCATCAAGGGCCTCACTTCGCTGGCCAGTTGTTTCTCGTTCCTACACTAAGTTGCCTCAAAGCATATAGAAAAGGACCTATGGCTTGTTTTCTTAAGTGACATATTAATCCCTCTGAAAAGGATGGACATTTTCCGACAATAACCACGACAAGGCAAGACTCTTTTTTTTTTTTTTTGGCCGATCCGCACGGGATCTCAGTTCCCCGACCTGGGATCGAACCTGCGCCCCCAGCAGTGGAAGTGCAGAAGCCTAACCACTGGACCTCCAGGGAAATCCCAAGACCCTACTTTTATTTTATATATATATATATTTTTTTCTGCGGTATGTGGGCCTCTCACTGTTGTGGCCTCTCCCGTTGCGGAGCACAGGCTCCGGACGCGCAGGCTCAGCGGCCATGGCTCACGGGCCCAGCCGCTCCGCAGCATGTGGGATCTTCCCGGACCGGGGCACGAACGCGTGTCCCCTGCATCGGCAGACGTACTCTCAACCACTGCGCCACCAGGGAAGCCCAAGACCCTACTTTTAATGTGTCTGACTCAGACTTGTCCTGGAACGATGCATTTTGAACTTACGAACTAATTCAATAGGAACAATGTTTTGAAATAAGTGAGTTCTTAATCACCTAATTCTGAGAAACTTGAATCCTTATCACTTATTTTAATATCCTTTAGGGATGTATTTTTTATGATTCTCCTTTCCAGCAATCATCATTATAGTCATCATCTTCACCTGTACATCACCCATCTGCACAGCACATTAGATTTTCTAAAAGGCTTTATGTGCCTAATCTCATCTCTTTAATTTTTTTTTTTTTTTTTTTTGCGGTACGTGGGCCTCTCACTGTTGTGGCCTCTCCCGTTGCAGAGCACAGGCTCCAGACGCACAGGCTCAGCGGCCATGGCTCACGGGCCCAGCCGCTCCGCGGCATGTGGGATCTTCCCGGACTGGGGCACAAACCCGTGGCCCCCGCATCGGCAGGTGGACTCTCAACCACTGCACCACCAGGGAAGACCTAAAAATATTTATTTATTTATTATTTATTTTGGTTGCGCTGGGTCTTAGTTGCAGCATGTCGGATATTTAGTTGCAGCATGTATGAGCAATCTAGTTCCCCGACCAGGAATCGAACCCGGGCTCCCTGTATTGGGAGAGTGGAGTCTTAACCACTGGACCACCAGGGAAGACGCTGTCTAATCTCATCTGATGCTTCCAAGGACCCTGTGAAGCCGGGCCTAGGATTTCCATTTCATGGGGAAGGGAGCCTAGATGCAGTAAGATAAAGGAATTTATACGGGACAAACGGCAAGTCGCAGCACTGAGGTTTGAAATCGAGCCTGCCTGGGTGCCTCCTTACACAGTACAGTGTTGAGACAGAGAGACAGAGAGACAGAGAGATGGATAATATCAAGAGCTCTGCACTCAGGCTTCCTGCCTGGGTGCCTCCTTACACAGTACAGTGTTGAGACAGAGAGACAGAGAGACAGAGAGATGGATAATATCAAGAGCTCTGCACTCAGGCTTCCTGGATATGAACCCTGATGCTGCCATTTACCAGCCAGGGGACCTCGGACCAGTTACTTAACCTGTGTACCTGCCTTCTCATCTGTAAAATGGAAATAATGATGTCCCCATCAAAGAGTGATCTGAAGGAGAAAACAAGTGGGCATGTGTAAAGCACACAGGACGGCATGGAAAGCGCCACAGGTTAGCCTTATATACACACGTGCTGCGTCTCACACGCTGCTCTGCTGATGAGCACTCAGCATAAAGACCAGGGTCCACACCAGGACCATATGACCCCGTGTCCGTATCTAAATGACTAGGAAAAAAGGATACTCAGCGGGTATACTGGATATCAGTTTTCCTTACTTCTGTGCAAAAAAGCCACTGGGCTGAAGCAGCCGTGGTTAGGGATTCAAGTGTTGAAAAAGCTGGTAAGGGTCTCCTGTCTGTTCATGGATGCAAAGGGCATCCGTTCCTGCAGGCTCTGATCTCTGCCAAGGTCAGGAAGCTCTCCGTCTCTCCTGGCCCTTCATTAGTCAGTGGCATCGGGGAAAACAATGGCTTACATTTCCACTTCAATCTTCCCACAGAAAAGAGTTCAATCTGATAAGGCAAAATGCTACCATATTTCAAAGCTCTCATTACATACTTCAAAGAGAGTTTAGGAGCTTTTTTCTGTATTGCTCTTCAATTATTCATAACAGCAATCTTTGAAATATTTACACTCCTTTCTCCAGTGGCCAGAGGAGAATGTTGATGGAAAGCTCTCGGCACGCCTGGAACAGACTCCATGCGATGCTGGGGGCTGGAGACAAGGCCCGGGGGGAGTGCGGGCGGGTCGGCCTCCCCACGCAACCTTCAAGGGCTTTTCGTTCTACAAAGGGCTTGCTCTACTTTCTGAAACTAGGGATGTTTTCCTCTTAAGATCCAGGTTTTAGCAAATGGGATTTATTTTATCTAATGTTGTTCTCAAGGAAGAACCCTTAACCAAACCCAAGCAAACGTGAAAAAGTGGGAATGTCCTCCCTCCAGCAAATGGGAAGTGGCTCGTTAGCAGACGCAGGGGGTGCTGCCATCCAGACGCTGGTGCAGCTGGTAGCCATTCTGACAGATGATTCATTCCCATGGTTACTGATACCAGAAATATTACCTCTGCAATCAGCACACACAAAGATCCTTTAAAGAGAGTGTAAAAATTAGAGCGCTGTCAACAATTAGTGAACACTGCCAACGGGCACGGAGGCTGCACTTACACAATGCTGCTTTCAGGGCATCAAAAGGGGTGGGGGGCAGGCACCATGGCTGCACCAGCCAATCTTGCAGAAAGCAAAAAAGACGCTCGTGTTGGGGGGGGGGGGAGCAGAAGGCCCTACCCACAAACATCTCTGTACAGATTCGTTATCAGTCACACGGGCAAAGTGAGAAAAACGCCCGTCTGACTGGTCATCTTTGAATGGTCAACTTCATTAAACCCACAGTCAGTTTTTGTTAAGTTCTTTCTTTAAACGAATAAACTTTATTTTTTAGACCAGTTTTAAGGTCACAGAAAAATTGAGCAAAAGTACAGAGAGTTCTGATACAGCCCCTGTGCCCCCTCCAGTGAACTCCCCCAGCATCAGCATCCCCCAGCAGATGGTGCACTGGTAACAACTGATGACCCTGCATGGACGCATCTTCATCACCCAGAGTCCATCGTTTACCACACGGTTCACTCTCGGTGTCGTACATTCTATGGCTCTGGGCAAATGCATAAGGACATGTATCCGCCATGACAGTATCATACAGAGTACTTTCAATGCCCTAAGATCTCTGTGCTCCTCCGATTCATCCCTCCCTCCCAACTAAGTCCTGCCAACCACTGGCCTTCATACTGTCTCCATAGCCTTTTCCAGAATGTCATAGCATTGGAATCACACAGTAGGTAGCTTTTTCACATTGGCTTCTGTCACTTAGCAATATGCACTTAAGCTTCCTCCGTGTCTTTTCATGGCCTGATAGCTCTTTTTTTTTTTTTTTTTAGTGCTGAATAACATTCCATTGTCTGGATGGACCACTGTTTAATTTATCCGTTCACCTACTGAGGGACATCTAGGTGGTTTCCGAGTTTTGGCAGTTGTGAACAAAGCTGCTATTAACATCCACATGGATGGATGTAGAGATTATTATATTAAGTGAAGTAAGTCAGAGAAAGACAAATATCATATGATATCACTTATTTGTGGAATCTAAAAAAATGATGCAAATGAACTTATTTACAAAACAAAAATAGACTCACAGACATAGAAAACAAACTTATGGCAAAGTGCATGGGGGAAGGCGGGGGAAGAATAAATTAGGAGTTTGGGATTAGCAGAGACATACTACTATATATTAAGTAGGTAAGCAACAAGGACCTACTGTATAGCACAGGGAACTATACTCAATATCTTGTAATAACCTATAATGGACATTGTAAATTAACTATACCTCAAAAAAACTTAAAAATTTAAAAAAGAGAAAAGAATGAAAAAAAAATCTGCACACAATTTTTTGTGTGGACAGACGTTTTCAACTCCTTCGGGTAAATACCAAGGAGCACGATTGCTGGATCGTACGGCAAAAGAGGATTCTTAGTTCTGTAAGAAACTGTCAGCTGTCTCCCAAAGAGGCTGCTCCATCGTGCCTGCCCACTAGCATGAATAAGAGTTCCCCACAGCTTCTGCAAAGGGCTTTGGAAAACGCAGTGTATTACAGCCGTATATTATTACAGTCAAACGCTGTTACGTCTTAGTAACAAAATAAGGATAAAGAACTTCAAGGAAAGGAAGTATGGTTGTTAAATGACAACAGTTGCATTTTCAACGGCAGTGGATTATTTTCCAAGTCTTGAAATAGGAAGTCAGATGGATTCCCATCAGAAAGCTTTGACTGAGTGGATGAGTCATTCGCTGTACATATTTTATTCTGTCTAAAGAACGTCAACACCTTGAGGCAACCCAGGCTTTCAAAAACTCTAGTCCAAACCCAGTACCTCCCAAAGCCCTACCCTGTTGTGCTGAAATGCCTGCGGTAGAACCTGGATCGTGCAAAACTCTAATTCCTGTCACAATCGCTCAAGTGTTCAATGGACAGAAGTTTACTTCCTACAGCATCATTTCTTATTAAAAGTTGTTAAATCAATTTGTAGTATCAATAAGATAATAATCTAACTATAGGAACAAAGTGCTTTTGCATTTTGCAATATAATCTTCAAAGTCAGTGAAAAGGCTCTTTATTTCATGTTTATCATCTATTATTTAAAGAAAGAATAGCAGTTTATCAATACTTTATTAGCTGCTAGGATGGTCTCAAGTGGATGTGATTTGATAAATACAGACACAGATACATTCTGCACATATATACATAGAAAAGTATATATATATATATATATATATAATGTTGAAACAGGAGAGAAAGGGGCAGGGCACAACCTTTAAAAGAATGACATAGCCATAGGACATGACAAAAACTGGCTTGAACCAACTAGGTCCAAGATGGTGGAAGATTTGACTTCCAGTGGACCTTGAGCCTCATCATACACTCATTGTAATATATCAGCTAAATGACACACCCATAGGTGCCACGAGAGTTCCAAGGCTGACCATCAAAGACCAAAAAGTGGGGCTGGTGGCCCAATTCTTGGAAATCTCTGCCCCTTCCCCAAAATAGTTGGAATAATCTTCCCCCTCATTAGCCTATGAAATTACCCAGACCATAAAAACTAACCACGCCTGGGCTTCCCTGGTGGCGCAGTGGTTGAGAGTCCGCCTGCCGATGCAGGGGACGCGGGTTCGTGCCCCGGTCCGGGAAGATCCCACATGCCGCAGAGCGGCTGGGCCCGTGAGCCAAGGCCGCTGAGCCTGCACGTCCGGAGCCTGTGCTCCGCAACGGAAGAGGCCACAGCAGTGAGAGGCCCATGTACCGCAAAAAAAACAAAAAAAAAAAACCTTACCATGCCATATTTCAGGGCCTCTTGCCTTCTGAGATGGCCCATGCTCTGTCTGTGGACTGTGTTTCTCTCTAAATAAATCCACTTCTTACCTATCACTTTGTCTCTCACTGAATTCTTTCTGCAATGAGACATCAAGAACCTAAGCTTCATTAAGTCTTGAGACCAGATGTGTGATCTCCATTAAAAGACCGTGGATTCAAGTCCCAATCTGAGGTGTGCGGTTTCAATGTGATCTCCATGTGAGCAAGGGTTTTTGGTTTATGTTGTCCGTTTATTCCAAGCACCTAGAAAAGCGCCAGCACATCGAAGGTATAACCGCAGTTTCCTAACATCTGCACACGCACACACACACACATACACGCACGCACACGCACACACACACACGCGCACACACACACACGCACACACACACACACACACATGAATGTGAAGGCTCCCTCCTTCTACCCCCAATTCAAAATGTTGTTGACGGGTCTTCGTTGTGTCTTCTTCTGGGGAGGACCGGAGCTCTCCCTCCCTCAAGGCTGTAATGGTGCTTCACAGTTCCGGGCAACCCTCGCCTCCCCAGCGGCCAGCGAGGGCTTATCTGATTCTTGCTGTTGGCGTCTCGGATTTGATTCTGGTCCACTGGGTCCTGGGTTGGCCCTGTGGGTTACTTCTGCTTCACCTCCGCACTCGGGTCCCCAGACCCAGCTTGCAAAGGGCCCTTGCTGCTTCTTTGCTTCACTTTGATGTACTTCTTTGAAGCTCCAAACAGTAACTAAACATGACATATCTGGTTTCTGGTGTCTTCAAGCATTACAGCATCCTTTTTAGCTGTTCCTTGGTGCTAATGGTTGGTATTTGATGATATGCAACTAAGAGCTCTCAGGGAACAAAGCCAGCTGCTGGGTAACGCCCTTTGCACACCATCATATGGTCAACCAGAACGAGACTGGCCAAAAGGCTGCAGACTGGCTAAACTGCTGGGCTTGCTAACATGATAACTTCCAAACAGGCTTCACCTGAAGGGGCCGATACAGCAATCATTAAACTCTGCTTTTTTCTCTTTTAAGGAGTTACGTACATTCTGAGATTAACCAGGCCTGAGTACAATCATGTGTTTGTCTGGTCTCTGGGGCAGAGAGGCCGGGGGGCGATACAGAACAGGATGATGGGGGTGTTTGTCTCTCCAGGAGGCCTGCCCTGTCTCCCGTGAAGTTGGGCTGATAGAACTTGGCTGGTGCAGAGCCCCTGTAAGGGCCCTCATTTCTCTGCCTCAAAAGAATATCAACACACCTCTGCCCATGAAGACACCTGAGAACTGACAAACGCCTCGGTCCTGTCTTCCTTCTCAGTAGACAGCACCACGGAGCAGGTAAGAGCCTGGCTGGCAGCCCGTCACAGGGGGATTCCAATCCCTGCTACTTACTACCTGCATCGTTTTAGGAAAGTTGCATAAGTTCCCTAGCCTTCGGTTCCTGTCACTGTAAAACGGCAAAAGTTATCACCAACCACACAAGGCTGTGACAAGGTGGTGTCAGTAAGCATAGAGTGTGGAGGGCACGGAGACCCTGGGGGTTCTGTCCTGACTGTTCCCCCATGGTCATCGTAACACCTGGATGGACCAGCCCCGCCTGGCCGCCTCTGCGCATGCCCCGGGCCCCACTGGGTGGCATCAGACCCATCTCCCATCGCTGACCCAACTGCATGGGGCAATCACGTGAAACGTGGATTTTATTCAAGATTTTATGAGGATTCAGTAAAGAGGACTCAGCGCCCAGTGCACACCCGTTTAACAGCTCAGAAGTTTCCCTCGACTGCAATCAGCCTCAAACCAGCTGGTACGGACCTGAAACCCCACGGCTTTGGCCCAGACATCTCGCTGGGGCTCTCCAGCCCTCAGGGGAGAAAGACACAGGCAACCCCGACGTGAGAAGCGACCAGCTTCTCTGACAGCTTCTCTGGGGCTGCTGAGTCTGCACGGCAAGGTGGGCTCAGGGCTGCCCATCCAGGCCCGCGACTGCAAGGCCCTACCTGTCCTGCCCTCCTCCTGTGCGCCCCTGGGCTTTAAGGGGACAACTGCCTTTCTGCGCCGCCCTGCCCCGGGGCAGGCGCAGTTTAATGAGAACACTGGACACGCCCAGATCAACTCCGTCAGCCACTACGTAAAGCGAACCAGAGCAAGAGGCCGGGAGCGCCTGTGAGTAAATCCAGCCACAGGTGTGGTTTCTGGCAGGACACGAGGTGCCCGCCCCCACACCTTCCCTCTGGCGGGTGCAGCTTACCTCCCGCTGCACCTGCCTGCAGGTCTGGATCTGTCCAGTGGTGGCAAGTGGAGCACGCGCTTTATGTCCTCCTGAATCTTGGGTCCCCCGCTTACTAGTGGGCGGGTTCCTTAACCTCTCTGAGCCTCAGTTTCCCCATCTGTAAACCACGGATGCTATCACCTCTCAGAGAACTATGGTTGAGATCCAGCACCTGGTACAACGCACATTTCCAACAGAGAGTGACTATTTGTTCCTGATTTGGGCGGAGCTGGGTTTGGGGTTCCCATGTCCACCTGGCGGGCTTTCCCGTGGGGATCAGCCCCGCAGGCCTGCGTGCCGCCCTCAGGGGCTGCCACCACGGCCCCGGGCCGCAGGATTTCACTCTCATCACCCTTGCTTTCCCTCGAATAATTTTGCCGAGTCCCCCACCTCCAGGGGACATTGGGCCATGTCTGGAGACATTTGGGGCTGTCACAACCGGGGGGCCTGGGGTGCTACCAGCACCTGGTGGGTGAGAGCAGGTCTGCTGCTAAGCAACAGACAACGGACAGGACAGGCCCTGCCACAAAGGACCATCAGCCCCAAATGCTTGCGAGCTGAGGTCAGAGATTCTGAAACAGACCTGCATCCAGAAGGTATGTGCTCTCAGATCAAACGGCATTTCTTATTCAGGGGGGATGGGAAGACCGTCGGAGACAACTATGTACAAAGTGCACTTGTGGACAAGTCTCTGAAAAGAAAACCGAGAATTGTTATCGGGAGAATAAGATCTCAGTTGATTTTTCTTGCTTTTTTTTTTTTTTTTGTGGTATGCGGGCCTCTCACTGTTGTGGCCTCTCCCGTTGCGGAGCACAGGCTCCGGACGTGCAGGCTCAGCGGCCATGGCTCACGGGCCCAGCCGCTCCGCGGCATGTGGGATCCTCCCGGACCGGGGCACGAACCCGCGTCCCCTGCATCGGCAGGCGGACTCTCAACCACTGCGCCACCAGGGAAGCCCTTTTCTTGCATTTTAAATCTTCCCGTTGGGTTGTTCGGGCAGCAGATAAAGAAGAAGAAATGAATTATTCTAGAGTGTGGCACAAGATTCAGCTGGTAATTGAAACAAGATAACCAGACTCGGAGATTCAATGACCTTTCAACTCTCCCCATTCACCCGATGGGTCAATTTGTCCGCATCCCCTGCCCGCTAAGAGACACCACCATTGGGGGAGGGGTGAGAAAGTCCATCCAGATGAAAATAACTTAAGTAGGGTTTTTATATGCATTTCATTTTTACTTCATTGTTCATTAAACCAGAAAATGACAGTGGCTGCCATGACCAGTTAGGTCCGTTGGGAAAAAAATTTCTGGTTTGACTGGTTTTTCCTTTAAAACAATTTTTTTTTCCCCAGAAAATGCTTTGCCCTGCCAAGTCATTCAAAACTGCCAGACTGATCTCTGTGTGAAACAGAACCGAAGCAGAACAGTAGCTCAGAGGGGGAAAAGTAAGCACTTAAAATCCCTTCCACATTACGGACAGACAGCTTCCATCATCAGAAAAGGAAAAAATAGGACCTTGATAATGAAATGAAGTGGCTGAACATCAGAAGTTGTTATTAAGTTGAGTGGAAAAACACAAAAGTTTAATCAGGGCAAGACACTGAAAAGTCCTATTCATTTGAGGCCAACGAACGGCCTAGATCCCCAACTACTATTAAAGAACTAGTTACACCCCACGTTTCTCGTTAGCTGAATGTGGGAGACATGATAACTGCTTTCAGTCACTTTCAGCAAAGTGTGCTAATTTGCATATGATTTACATACACCCTTCTGCAGGCAGATTATGTTAGTCACAAGCCTGAACTTTTTATTATTCTTTTTCTTCAAAGGGAAGGATCCACTGACTAACGGTGTGGGTTAGTTCTTAACAGCTTCTGTCGTTCCTGCCTCTAACCTCTGGATATTAGCAAGCTCATGAATTGTCCTTCTGATGTTTTTACTAACACTGATAAAACAAGGAAACATGACACTCCCACCTTTAATCTTGGAGACAGTTATATAGGATGGCGTTGAGCTTAGTTCCCCAGTAGAAAACACCGAAGTTAAGAAATTATAAACTATAGGGTTTCCCTGGTGGCGCAGTGGTTGGGAGTCCGCCTGCCGATGCAGGGGACACGGGTTCGAGCCCTGGTCCGGGAAGGTCCCACATGCCCCGGAGCGGCTGGGCCCGTGCACCACAACTGCTGAGCCTGCGCTCTAGAGCCTGCAAGTCACAACTACTGAGCCCGCGAGCCTAGAGCCGGTGCTCCACAACAAGAGAAGCCACCGCAATGAGAAGCCCGCGCACCGCAAGAAGAGTAGCCCCCACTCGCTGCAACTAGAGAAAGCCTGCGCGCAGCAACGAAGACCCGACACAGCCAAAAATAAATAAATTAAATAAAAAAAAAGAATTTGGATTTATTTCAAGTCCCATTTCTGGGATTAAAGTATCAGTATTTAAAGAAAAAGAAATTATAAACTATATTAATTTTGAAAGGGGAATTTTGTCTTGACAAAAATAAGCTTTTAGGCAGTATTCTGTAATGGGTACAGTTAATGTGATCTGCTCATTCTACCCTCTCTAGTCTTGCAGTCTTGCTGAAATAATCTGTTTATTTATTCACTGATTCATTTATGCTGCACTCCACAAATGCTTCTGGGAAGCACACACACATACAATACACGCACAGTACTTGAGGTGATAAAGTGGAGGGAAAAGACCAGGGAGAGATTAGAACACAGAATCCCTGCCATGCAGTGCTATGGAGTTCCCAGTGTGGGCTGCAAATCTGGTGCCAAGCTTCTTAGCAGCCAAAGCAAAAAGCACGCTCCAATTACTATAAGGGTCACAGAAAAAAATAAGTTGTTCAGAAGTAGAGTGTTTCTTGATTGTGAAAACTGAAAGAACATTCTCTGTTCTGCCTCGTAATGGCAATTTCTTGAGGGATTTGGTAAATAATAGTAACATTTGTGTTTTCTGTTTCATTACTTTCTGCACTTATCTGTATTGTTTTCAGAATAGGTTAATAGAACACAATTTTGAAAAACCACTGCCCTAGAGAAACCCACATATATGCATGAGAGCGTTGCTGCATAGAAACAAAATAAATGTTCATCATTAGAAGAATGCATAAATACATTTTGATATTTCCATACATGGGAATATAATACAGCAGTTGAAATAAATTAGATCTACATTATTAACGTGGATAAATCTCAAAAATATGGACTCTTAAAAAGCAAGTTGGAATATGATACATATAGCATGATTTAATTGATCTAAAAATGTGTCTCCTTGAATAATACTAGATAGTGTCCATAGACACATATAATTAACAAGAACACATAAACTTGGGTGGGAAGGATACAGAACAACTTCAGGATAGTGATCCCTCAAGGGAGCAGAGAGGGATGCTGGGGCAGTGACACTGAACGCCACCTGGGCATGCAGGGCGTCAGGGGACTTCCGCTGGACCTGTAGGCTCTCTTTAAACAAAGATATGAAATAAACAAGGCAAACTAATTAACAGTCTCATCTTGGTTGTGAGCGCTTGGATGTCTGTTATATTCTTCTCTGAACTTTTCTGTGTATTGAAATCTTTAATATTTAAACATAAAAAATTAAAACAATGAGAGGGAAGTTTGAGGACAGAGTTTGAAGGATCTAGACTGTCATGCCTAGGATTCTGAACTTCATCCTCTAGGCGTTAAAAGTATCTGAGCAGAGGGCAGCCTTGGCAGAGCTGTGCTCTAGAAAGATTATTCTACCAGCCACAGAGTCGATGCGAAGGAAGAGGTCTGGAGGCAAAGGGGTTCGCTTGGAAGTTGCCGCAAAATGCCCATTATAGGAGATAGGGTGCAGCCTACCACACTAGTTCGGGAACATGCACGTATTTGCTTACAGTACCAACAGATAAAACATTATTCTCTCGCTCTTCCTCTGACACATACTTAACTCCATCCCTATACTCTGATATCTTAGTCTCAGAGTTATTCCACGGGAATTATTGGAACCCTCACTGTCCCATTTCACCACCGGGGGGTCAATGTTTCTTGACTCAGCTGTAGATCTTTGAGAGAGAAGACTTAGTTATTGTAGAGAGTGAATGAGAAAAATTCAGACTGAGGGTAGGGAGGGGATCAGGAATCCAGAAACATTATTGCTGCTATTAAAAATACCCTAAGGGGAGCAACATAAAATTAAAACTGAAAGCAGAAGAGTTTATGTGAATTACATACCAATTCACTGGTGGCCCAGCTATTTTAAGTACCGGCTTAGCTACATGTGATTAACACGAACACATCAAATCTAAGAAGGGCACATCTCATCATTCCTTGTTCCTCCTTGTTTGGGGACCATTCCAAAGCATGTTGTTACACTTTTCCCAAGCATAAATGAGGAAGCCACGGGCCACACCCGCCCTTGTCTTTGGTCTGTGTGTGCCCCAAGGGCAGGTTGGGAATCTCTCATGAGTCAGTGCACTGTCGATGAGACAGAACACTTTACATCCTGGCTAGAAGTGTCTGCAGTGGGTCTATTTCTACCAACATTTTGGCTTTCTCCCCTCAAACTCCAAGTGCTGCTAAAAAGAAGTCTCACAACTGTGCCGATGGACTCAGCTGTGTATTTGTGCTCTCTAACCTCAGGGCCGGGCGCACAATCCTTTAATTCATATTTCAGTCTCTTCCTCTGGGTCCTCACGGGTTGTTTCTGACTGGAGGTCATCTGAAGCTCCTCCCACACTCTGTTCCTGGCAGCAGAAGGCTTCCCGTTCCCTTTGCTAAGAACATATGAGCCCTGTCTGTACTAAAGCAACGCCTGTAGTTCACGTCGATTGTCTCCCTCCCCTCCATCAACCTCATCTTCCTCCCTCTTTGGTGATTTGGTTTGACCACGGGTCCCAGCAGTCTTTAGGGCTAGAATGTGGGACCCAGATTTGGCTTTTCCTCCCTCTGAAATCTCCCAGCGATGTGATTGGATCAGAGGCAGTCACATGTTCCGGGGGCCAGCCAATCGGAGCCATTCAAATCCCTGGCCACGGTGATGGGCTCAAGGATGAACTTAAGATCCAAAGTGGTCTAGTCCAGGCCAATGCAGGACTGAGGCAGGGTCTCCAGGAGGAAACCTCTCCTTTTTCACTGTACTTGATCCCAAGGAAAGGATCAAGTTGCCAGGGACCGGTCAGTGGCACTGAGAACTGGAGCCAACATAAAGGAGGGAGGGAATGAAGCCAGTTCTGATGGCCTTGTCTGAACTCCTGGGTTCAGCCCTGCCCTGGACTTCCCATGGCATGACCAGTAGCTTTCCCTTCTGTTCAGGTCAGGCTGTTGTTGGACAAGCCTGACTGATCCCGAATCCTCTCCACTCCCCAAGGCAGCCCCCGCCGTTCCTTGCCAGGCCCCACACACACACCCCGTCGCCCTCCTGCTTACCACAGAGAAGAGAAGCCATTAGGCACGAGGAGGGGCGGAAGGGGGGAGGGAAGGAAAGAAAGGAAAACAATTTCCCTTCTTTCTGAAAATCAATCTATCATCCTTTTTCTTTTCTTTACTTCGCGTGTTTGCTTCAAAAACATTCTATACCCCCCTGCACTTTCTCATCCTCATTCACTCCTCAGAACGCTGCAATTAGGATTCTGCTTCCACTTTCCTGAAACGGCCAAGTGCAGTGACCTAATTCCAATATCTCTCTCCTCTAGAACAGTCGATTCTGCTGATTTATCCTCCTCAGAATGGCCCCTCCAGCACCCTGCCCCCAGAGATCTCACTGCTCCTTCCCAGGGCTCCTTCCTCCACCCTCCATCCCTCAAGCCAACAGGGCATAGCCTTTTGGGGATTACAAGCCTATTGAAAATTTGACAAAGGCTGTGGTTTGTTTCCCTAGAAACATGTGCTTTGCACAGTATTGGTCAAGGTTGTTAGCGGCACACTGCAGACTCTACTCCAGCTAGTTTAATCAGAAAGGACTATCCTAAGAGGATAGAGTTCCCACGAGGGCCGGGAGGGTAAAACTTCAGGAACCCTAACCCACGCACTGGAACCGCTCTGCCTCTGCCCGGGGAGAAGGCTTCCAAACAAAAAGCCACCACTGGGCTGTTGGCACAAAATTTCTACCAGCCCCGGCAGGAACGGCGCGGGCAGGGGATGCCTGCACCCCGCTCTGCTCTCAGTCTGTCCCAGATCAATCTCACATGAGGCTCACGGGGTCGCAGGAGGCAGCCCAGTTTCTCATCAAGGTCTGTTACGGCTCATCTTACTGGCAGGATCTCAATCCCACCCAGAAGCCGCGCTTCAATGGGGAACCGGAAATGTCATTTCCATCTTCCCAGCTCTGCACTGTAGGAAGGGAGCGTTACCTCACCAAGCCCCCGGAGCCGCCGTGCATGTACACGCAACGTCCAAAGACAAGTTTGAGAACCACATTTTAAATGTTAATGTTTCCTAGTGCCCTAGTCAGGATCCTTTTTTCGGTCACAGATGTCAGATGGCTACTGAAATCACCTTGACTACAAGAGGGGACTGAGCAGCTCAGTCACAGAGCGAGCTTGGTCACACCACGGCCATGAGCCCGGGCACCAGGAGGGCTGGTCATCAAGTAGTGTTACTCTCTCCTCAACCCCTCTCATCTCTGGGTCTCTCCCTCCTCCTCTGCACTTGCCTTCATTAATAAGGCCCTTTTCAGGAATTGCCGACATCTCACTTGAATTTATAGCAAAAGCCTGAAAACGGGTTTCACATCACCAGGCTTGCCGTTCTCCATCCCATCCATCTCTGGAAAAGACCCAGACAAAGCTCTGCCTTCAGCTCTGCCTGTGGACCTGTCCCCTCACTCACTGTGGGATCCCGAGGAGATCGTTTCCCCTCCTTGGACCTCACTTTCCTCATTTGTAAGTGAGGGGGCTGGCGTTCATCATCTCCAAGGACCCCTCAGCCCAACAGTGCTGGGATTCTGGTTCTAACCATCCTGCCCCATTTAGCTCACAGGGTTGTTGTGAAAATACGAGAATGTCCTTGAACCCCCTGCCTTATTAGTTTCCAGATCTCCGGGCAGGTGGTTAATTACTATTCATTCCTCGCGTCACAACAGATAACCGCTAATATTTACCGAGCGCTTACTGTGTACCAGACGTTTGCTCAGCTGCCTACATTCGTTAGCACTTTTGTGAGCTCATATAAAAGGGAAAGTCTCCCGACGCTCACCAGTTCTCAGAAGGCGCTCTGCCTGCTGTCAGAGGCTCCGCTTTTGCTGCCCCGGAGGTGAGCAGAGGCAGGAAGACAGAGCAGGTGAAGCGAAAGCTGCCTGGAAGCGTTCCCGCGCGGCAGAACCGCGGACAAACGAGGTCCCCGGGCCCCGCTGGGGCGCAGCTTTCCGTAACCGCGTCCTCAGGGGGCAAAATTGCAGCCCCGCCTGCTAAGGCCAAGGACACGCGCTGCAAACCTCCCCAGGTGCCTTCGAGAACGTTCCTACGGCCTCCACAGGCGGGGACCACGAACCCCAGTGCAGTTCGCCCCCAAAAGGCAGGACGTGGCCCCGTTTTCACTTTTGCTCGCCTTTCTCCCCTCACAGCTGTTACTTTCAAATCAGACGGTCTCTGATGCTCCCATGTATCCACCTATCCTCGTGACCCTCCTCCTCTGAACCTCGGCCTCAGGCTGGGCGCCCTGGAATCAGGGACCCCGGGCAGGTGGCCCCAGGAGCATCCTGTAAGGAAGAGGAGACCAAGCCTGGATATGGTTCCTGGGGGTCTCCCTGCTGCCTGACCCCACGGGGGCCCGGGCACATGCTTCACCGCGCGGTCTGTCCTGACTTCAGCCTGGGGACAGGGCTTTGTCGCGCTCCTGAGTCACGGCAGGCAGGCCCGGGACGCAGCTCCAGCCAAGCACGCTCGGAGGCTTCCTGGGCAGCAGCAGGGAGCTGTCTGTGCACACCCCTGGGCCCGGCAGGGCTCAGAGCACCTGCGACGCCTCCTCTCCTCCCCGTTTTCTCTACTTAACGACCTAGATGGCAAGGGTGGGGTCACTGGCCGCACGGATTTCTACTCAGGAAACACCTGTGTACGAGAGGCCCTGACTCGGCCTGTCTGGGGCTGGGCAACAGCGTGGTCCCTCGGAAGTCGGAGAAACCCAGGGGGAAGCCCGGGCAGGGGCGCAAAGAGAAAGAAACCCAAGTGGCCGAGAAACCTAGACAGAGATGCTGGCCTCACACCCACGGCTGATGGTGGGGAGGGTGCAAAGCCCTGCCCCTGGGCTCAGGGAGGGGTGACTTTCTGGTGAATTACACATTCCAGAGCCCCCAAGGGGCACATGGAGGGGGCTTCCCCTGAAACCACATCCTGGCTTAATTGGGTTTCCCACCATTTGAAGGATGGCATTTAAACGCAGAGGCCCAGGCCACTCCAGCTGTCACTTATGTTAGTAACATAACACAATGGCATTGCTCTCTGATCTCCTTTAATTAAAAATGTATTAAGGGACTTCTCTGGTGGCACAGTGGTTAAGAATCCACCTGCCGATGCAGGACACACGGGTTTGAGCCCCGGCCCGGGAAGATCCCACATGCCGCGGAGCAACTGAGTCCGTGCACCACAACTCCTGAGCCTGCACTCTAGAGCCTGCGTGCCACAACTACTGAGCCCGAGAGCCACAACTACCGAAGCCTGCGCTCTAGAGCCCGTGCTCCGCAACAAGAGAAGCCACCACAATGAGAAGCCCGCGCACTGCAACAAAGAGTAGCCCCCACTTGCCGCAACTAGAGAAAGCCTGGGCACAGCAATGAAGACCCAACGCAGCCAAAAATAAATAAATGAGTAAAAAAAAGTATTAAACCTGTGTATTTGCCCATGTTTGCTATTACACGTCACACGAGAATCCATTGAGATTTATGGTGTTGGTACTGTTATTATGTAACAGCTGTCGGGGGAGGGGGGTGGAACAATATAAATGGGTTTTTCTGATGTGAGCCAGGGAGGGTAACTGCAGACCACATCCTGAGTTTCCCTAAAATGTTAGTGAATCTCACCTGAGCCTGGGCACCTCCTGACTGAAGAAAGCCGGGCCCCAAGCTTTTCTCTTTACAACCGGCCGGAAGAGAATGACAATTGGAACACAGCACTGGGGGGCAAGGCAGAGGGGGCCTGGGAACAACCACATGGGACTGGGTAAAAACATTACATCTTCTTCATATTATATAATTATGTCAAGAAAAATAAGATAGGACGTATCAGGGGAAATATGTAACACTGACCTTCTATAAAACTTTTCAATAAAATCTCTTCGAGAACTGGCCTGAGAAATTCCAGCTTGCTCTCCTGTACGTAGCTCATGTCTCTTGGGGTTTCAGCCTACCTGGCTCTATGTTTCTTTTCCAGCTCGTGACAGTCACCATCTAGGAGAAAACGTGTTCACACAGATGGGTAATAAAAAATTGAAAACCACTTTGCAAACCTCTCAAACATTTATAACAGTTGAGATTAGCTTTCAACGGTCTAGGAGCTCTGCCTTTTCTTTCGTGATGGAAGTTCTTGGAAGAGGAGCGAGCGGATTTTGAACCCCGTGGGACTTTTTGACACCAGCGACTCCGCAGTGTGGAAGCTCTCCTTTGCTTGTCTCGTGAGTGTGAGAACAGCCACGCTGGGGGCAGCCACTCTGCTGAAAGTCCCCTCAGCCAGAAACAGACAGAAGCACGCAAGGTGGGTGGGCCGATGGCAGCCTGGCCTCCTGACCCCAAGCCTGGCTGTACCCTGGACTGTGGAGCCCTGCTCCCTGCCCTGTCCAGCCCAAACTCCACTCACAGCCTTACCCTTCGCCCATCAAATGGGCAGCAGATGCTGGGTCACCTTGCCTGCCCTTTCTAGCACTGCAGGGGGTCCCAGGTTTGTGGGTACCATGTGCTCAGGCCTGTGGGTACCATAGGATGATGTCAGGACCCCCATCCTCTGCCCCAGCCATACTCTAAGAACCCCCAAACCGGGGTGCTGGCGAGCCACTCCAGGCCCTGCCAGGCTGCCCAAAGGGCTGAGGAGATCAGTCCTCCCAGTAGACCTCTGAGTAATATCCAGTTAAAGCCATAAGCAGTGAGTGGAAAAGTAAGTCTTTAAAAGCTCAGAGAAACAGCCTCCTAAAATGACTCAGATTCAAGTGTAGCTGGTCGATCAGTTAGATATATAAGCTATGAGAATGGAGTATCAATTTTTATTTCTTTCATTATAGATAATAGAATAAAAATAATTTTAAAAAAGGTTTTATTTGGGCCTGTTGGAATCAAGCCTTCCTTTTCACCACGTCCCTGCAACACTGCAATCCGCTTCTGATGCTAGCCATGCAAAGTGAGCATCGTTTCGTGCCCCCTCTCTGCTCACCCACCAGGAGGCTACCCTGAGAAGCCTCAGTGCCCAGGGATTTGACTGGGGTTTCATTTCATAGGCATAAGTGATTCAAGCATTGGCCATGTGGTTGAACTCAATGTCCAGCCCCTTCCCCTCCCAGGAAGTCAGGAGGTCAGCTGATATCACATGGCTCAGAGCCGCACCCCTCCAGTCACACAGCCGGTCTTTCTGGGTGACCATCCTAGTCACCTCACTAGCGTAAATTCGGGTGTGGCTGAGAGACCCACCATGAACAGCAAAGACACTCCTATAACTCAGGAAATTCCAAGGATTTCGAGGTTAATTCCCAGGAAGCAGGAACAAAGACCAAGCAAATTCTTTATTATACAACAATCCCTGACAACACTAGTTTATCAGTACAAAACTCTCAGGGCAAGCCTCCCAGAAAAAGCAGATGTTATATTGATTTTCCCCTAAAGGAGAACAAATGAATTGCTGGGAAGGTAATTCTGGGCTAAAGGTCAGTAGGAAAGAAGGTTGTTAAGAGAACAAAGAGCAAAGATGGTAAGAAGAAAGAAAGATTTCGACCAAAATACATAGTCTGAAAAGAAGTGATCAAGTAAAAGATGCAAGTCCTTGGAATGGGAGCACTTAGACCACAGGGAAAAGGGTGGAACCAGCTAGGGTTTCGCCTCTTATTGCTGTTTAAAGACCTACAGGTGGAGGGTTATCACAGTCGGGAGACAAACACCCTGGAGCAAAATGCTGGGCTTGGAGCAGCCAGTGGACAGGCTCCCCACTCAGAAGAAATTCCCTGACACCCACTGACCAGGCACGTCCTGGTGAGTGTGGTCATGCATCAGGCCAAGAATGAGAAAACAAGATGTGACAGGAGGCTTCTGAAATGCAGTCCCGTGGGCAGAAGAAAGATTTAGATGCTTGTTAAGAAGCACATTACCATCTGGAAATAAGTATGAGCCATACACCTATGAGAAATTGGTGTCTTCTGGGAAACACTAAGGTGCTAGCCACCGACAAAGATCTTTTTAGATTATCATTCTGCTCTTGCCTGCCAACGTGGAGGGCCTGGTAGACAGAGAAAGACAAGAAGCAAAGATGTCAAGTGTGCAGGCCTTCGTTTTCTTCAAAGTGAGAAGCTTGAGAAATAACTTTACATATGTGTGAATTTTTTTCAGCGTATAATTCTGCACAAAAAGGAACAGACCATTTCCCTAAAGTTTGAGACCTTGATTCTGTGTCTGTTTGGTATCTTCTTCACTAAATATTCATTGCTTCCAAACATCTGGACATTTGGTAGCTGTAGACCCAACATTTAGAGAACTGTTTTTTTCACGTAAATCTTTATTTCCCTAAGTGAGGAGGAAGAATATGATTATTAAAACTCTTAACAAACACATCACTATTTCATCCATTCTAAGATGTGCATTTTAACAACTTACATCTCTAAAATTGGGCGCTTCTCTCAATCAGTGGTTTCTTACAATGATAACTGCCAGCACTTTTTTCTTCCTTCACGATATAGAAGAGAATGGTGTACCTATAGCATCTTAGATTGGATGAAATATGGTCAACTGCTTAAAAGAATGTTACGAGACAAAATGTTTTAAGAAACCCAGTGTCCACAACATCGCAAATCAACTATACTTCAATAAAATTTAAAAAAGAAAGAAACCCATTGTCCTAAGACCTTGAATGTTTCAAGAACATGACAGGATTTAGTGTTCGGATTCTGGATTTGTTAAGGAACCTTAAAAACTGCCTTAGGCATGTGAATCCACAGCTTTGAGATGTCACATGCTTCTCCTTAATCTCTTAATGTGGTGAATTATTTTAATAGACTTTTTTTAAGGTGAACCATATTTGCATTCCTGGAATGAGGATTGGTCTTACAGACGACTAGATTTCGGTTTTCCAACAGCTTATACAGAAATGCTGAATTCCATGATGGAGAGATGTCTGTAGTTTTCCTCTCTTGCTGATGGCAGACAATGCACTGAGGGTTTCCCTCCTTCTAGGAAAGAGGTTGGGTTGGACTGAAGTTATCTGATGACTAGAAGTTTGGTGGTGCACCCATTCTGCCATCTGGTTTTATGGTGTTGCTTTGTTTGGAAAGGCAGGAAGACGTTGACCTGCCAATTCAATGCCTCTCACAGTTTTAGGACTCTTTAGGTTATTTCTTCTCAAGTCACTTTTGGCAATTTTTTTGGGGGGGGCGGAATTTGTATATTTTGTCTAAATTTTAAAACGCATTGGCATAACTTCTATAGTATTCTTTATCTTTTTATCTCTGCTGCAGCTATAGTTACGCCCATCTTCTCATTCCATACCTTTCTTGTATCTTCTCTATTTCTTTCTTAATAAATATTATTAGATATTTTTCCCCCCAAAATCAATGTTTGTCTTTGTTCACCCACTTTAGAGTATTTTTGTTTTCTGTTTCACTACTTTCTGTTGTTGTCTATATTACTTCTTACTTATACTTTCTATAGGTTTATTCTTTTTCTAATTTTTCTTACAGTTGATTAAAATGGGTTCTTAACTCATTAATCCCCAGCTTACTTTTTCCTAATCTAAGCATAGGCTATAAAATTCCTTCTAAGTAACCTTTAGCTACATTTCAGATTTTAACATACAATGTTTTCATAATGATTACTTCTAATTGTTTTCTAATATTTATACTCATTTCTTTGATCCATAAGTTGTTGAAAGGTGTATTTTCTAAACATTTGCAAATGTATGGGGTGGCTTTAGTCATCTGTTTACTGATAATTTCTAGCATAGTTGTATCGTAGTCAGAGAAGATGTTCTGTATGGAGCTGATGTTTTTGAAACGTGTTAAGACTTAGTTCGTGCCTTAGTATGTGGTCAGTTTTCGTGTTTCATTTGTACTTGAAAAGAGTGTGGATTCTCTAACTGTTTGGTCCAGGGTTATATATGTGTGCAAATGTGTTGCTCAAATCTTTATCTTTAAAGATTTTGTGCCTGCTCGATCTTTCAATTACCAAAAGAAGGTCTACAAAATAGCCCTTCTGCTTTGACTGTGGATTTAAAGTCTCCCATGTGGCCCCAGCTCATTCTTCCATGTTCTAGGCCTCCAGGCATCAGTAGTTACAGCTGGGGATTGCTGGCCTCCCTTCCTGGAGAGCTCAACTGTGCATTTAAAGAAATAAAAATTAATTTTGTCAGGCATTGGTAAGTATTCTGTACAAGAAAAAAATTTAACTCTATCCAACCTTCTGTTGCCAAAAACACTTAAGATCTCTAAACTTCACTTTTTCACCGGAAAATGGAAATCAGAATAGGTTGGAGTTCCCTGGGAGATGACTCTGAGACACAGATTTGCACGGGCAGTTAACTGGGAAGTTACAGCAACCTTAGCAGCGGGGCCAGTGTTATGTCTCACCCGCACCCACCACGCCTAGCACACAGCCCAACACATTAAGTTCTAGATATTTGTTGAGCTGAACCAAAGCTGTGAATCCATTTACTGCCACACGTGATGGATATGACGTGTTGTCAGATGGACAAAGCTCGAAGAAGCATGTGACCTCGGGCCCGGGACCACGTGAACACCTGCCAGGGTCATGCCTGAGCTGCCCACGAGGACCAGAGACATCTAAGAAGTGGCTCGCTCCACCAAACAACTAACCCAAAACAGAGGCGGCTTCTGGCATGAGAATAACCACCAAGGACTCTGAATTAACTTCTAAAGGCCACCTTCACCCAGGGTGCAGGGCTAGAAAGACCTCAGGAGCTGAGAAGGAAACTAACCTCTCAGATCCTAGGACTAGAAGCCAGAAAAACATAGAAAAGCTGATCTGAAATGGGGAACCATCTCTGATGGAGCCCAAACACTCTTTGGGGCTTCTCCCCGGATAAACAAGGACAACGGGCTCTGTCGGCAGCCCTGAACCCTGGTCTTCGCCCAGGCGCCTTCTTTCTTGGAGACACCTCTCTCCCCACCCCACCACGTGTCACCCAACACCCCTGCTGGTCATGAGCACCAACATGCCCTCTGCAAGTGCAGGGCCTAGGTGGAGGGAAAGGTTCCAGGACACTTTTCCACTGCTCTGTTCTCTTGGGTTAGATTCCTGACACAGTTGCTTTCATGGGACTCTGAACTTGCAGCCTAAAGTTCTCCCTACAGTGAAAACAGCATAAAAGGTAAGGATTGTGGACACCCTGAAAATCCGCTGAGAAGCCCACACCAGAGGCTGACACCCATCCAGTCTGTCCAGAGCGGCCACCAATCCCCTCGATGTAGGAATAGATGGTGTGTCTCTGGCCTGGCGAGAGATGAGATGCTCTGAGTTTGAGAGCCATGTTGTATGAAAACGGTGTTATCCTTAAGCCCCAGAATCCCACATCCCAGGGCAGGGCGATGCTCACTGGCGGGGTGGGGAGCATTCAGGAACTGAGACCAATTCAGAGCACAGGCCTTGCTCAGCCGTTGCTTGAAACGGCAGAAGAAATTGCCCTTGAGCTTAAATTATTTCCTATCTCTCAAGCCCATACAGTTACTTTTTTTTCAGATGGAATGCACCACTGATTTCTCGCCACTGTACTGAGCCCCCCGGCTCTCTGCCTGAGGTTCTGCGTGCACCAAGTCTTACAGCCCGTTGTTTGGAGTCTAGGGCAGGAAGCCGCCTTCTGACTTGACTACCATGGTGTCTGATCATTGCTCTTGAGGCTGCCAAGACCCCACATACTCAGCTGGTATCCGTGACGTCGTCCCCTCGTCTCCCCTAAGCACATGCAGGCTTTTCATTTCAGAGTAATGAGTCTCAGAGTAACACACTTCAGAGCCCTCTACTCCTCAGCACACTTCTCTCTCTTCACCAATCCGAGAAGTTTGATTTACCTCTACCTACATCAAAGCAAGTTCTCTGTCCAAGAGTATTTCAACTCTAACCCATGAAGTTTTAATGTTTATAGATACCCCCTTCTTAAAAAGCAAAAGGAGCTCAACTAACATATACAAAAAATACACTATGTCTTCAACTCCTATCTTTCTGAAAGTTAATCATGGTACGAATACCCTGTAAATTAAATCTCCTTATCCTCCTTGTATAGAGCAGGAAACTGTGGCTCAGAGAAGTTTGGGAAACTGCCTGGATTCACAGAGCTGGTAAGTGTCCAAACCAGAATTCAAACCCAGATTCTGTTTGGTTGCCAAACTCGGTCTCTTTTTACCAACTTCGCCACCTCAGAGGCTTCAGGAAAGTCATGGCATCCCTGGGCTTTAGTTTCCTCGTGGCCTCATGAGTGTGTTATTGTGAGGTGCCTTCTGTGTGAATTCTAGGAAAAGCGGGGAAGAGGAGGGATGACATGGGCTGGGAAAAGGGGGAGCCAGCAAAGGCGTCCAGGTTTTGTGAATCTCTTGTCTCACTATTTGTGGTTCTATGTCCATTTACTCTACCTCTTCTCTGTACAAATCAGATCTCCCTTTGGAAGTTTATGCTAATCAGGTTCTAAAGATAAGTATGAGTTTTTTCTTGTTATTTAAGAGAAATGTAAGTAACTGCAGTGTGGACAAGCCCATTCTTGGGGAAGTGACTTCCAGACAATCTAGGCAGACTCCAATTCTTACTTTTCAAACAAGATGGCGCAATCTCATTATTCTTCACATTAGGTTTCAAAAGTACTATGGATTTGAATTATTAGACAGATGAAGTGAAAACAAGCCCCCCCAAACAAAACAAAACAGAAAACAGCTCTTCAGAAAGACTCCAATTCACTGCTCGCTGCAGTCACACACAGCAGGCGAGTCCAACTCAAGGAGAGTTATAAGGAACAGAGATTTTCTGAGTAAACGGCTCAGAAATCAGATCAGAGTCAGAACGAACAAGCTTTTCCAAAGGCACCTGCTCAAAGCAAATAGTAACTTTTCACCTGTTCACAAAGTGTGGAAAGAAATACGGGCCTCCTGTTGGTCAAACACACACACACACACCACCACCACACACACACACACACACACAGTCATTATCATCATTAGTATAAATTCTAAAAATTGAAGAGGCTGGAAATAAAATTTATCCTGGAAGAATAACCACCGACAGAATTCACAATCAATGTAAAGGAGCAACAAAATTTATTGACTGAATTAAACACAACATTTCAAATGGCAGTGCTGTAGTTTCATTTTAAGATGTTTGAAAGAAGAAAAGTGCTAATTAGTCCAAGCTTCTTACATTCATTAAAAGAGTGACTATCAAAACCAGCAACATGCACGGTGATACATATGCACGAAATGGAATTATATCAACAAATATACAAAATACCCAAAATAAAATATTTACAGGTTTAAAAATATAAACATTGGTTCATCTATCCCATTAAACCACTGGAGAGGAGAAAAGAGAAAAGACCCTATTGCTATTTAGAACCCTTTTTGAAAACAAGTCTTAAAAACATAGAGTAATTTTAGGAGACAATTTTTGATGTTTGGGGGGACTTTAACATTCTATTATAAAAATAATATCTATAAACCTACTAACAACTTTCCTCCTGTGCACAAAAATAATACAGCCAAAAGTTTGTCCTCAGAGACATGCCTGACTTTCAGGAAAACTAATTCTAGAAATGGAGTTTCTCATTTGGGTTTTCTTTGTCTTTGTTTTCAAATAACCTGCAATTCCCTATATTACACTGAGATATTTCCGATAAATAACTTGGGCAAAACCTGAAGTTAGCAATGAGCCTGGTCCGTAGCTGGAGTCCATTAAAAAATGACAGGAATTTACTTTGTCTATAACATCTAAACCATTTTCCCCGATATTCTTGGTAAAAAGATCAGATCTTCCATGTTCAGTTAAATGTATCCTGGAAGCAATGAACATGCTAGATATTATTTTGTTAGAGTTTCTCCTCCTTTATTTAGAAATAACTGTGTAGTGGGGGATTTGTGGTTTGTAAGGTAGTTATTTGAGGAAGTTTATGAATTCCTCCAGGCTCCCTGGGTCCATTTCATCTTATGACATGATAACAAGTATTTCCTGTGTGTCACTTCAAGACCCTTGTATAATCTGACCAGATATTTTTAGTATTTTCTTTTTTAGTGTATTAGTCATCCAGATAGGGATCTGAGAAAGTTTATTATGCCTCTAATAACCAATGACCTAGGCTGTATTTTATTAAAAATCTATCTTCTCACATAGAGCAGAAAGTTACTCTACCCAATTACTGAATAATTTCCAAAAATAACCCCAGTTTACAATTCAACACAATGATCATCTGTGACTGAATTCTTTCACTGCTTCTCATTAAAAAAGCATTTCATCAAGCGTGGGTAGCCCGTATATGAATAAAACGCTTTTGTAGGTTTTTATTATTGACAAAGCAGTCATCAGATTATAAAATCTGTATACAGACCTGCTAGCATGTAATAATGGGTGACTATGGCCCAAATTTTTGACTGGTCAGGTGTGGAAAAAAAAAAAAAAACCCTGCTAGCTCTGAGATCTACCTTTCAGGCTTGCAGGTACAAAAGGCATCAAATAATTTTTTTAAAAAACCAAGTTCACTTTTAACTGAAATAGTTGGCACTTTAATGGTATCCACCATCATAAAAATCTGGTTTGGTTCTTGCGGTTCAGAATTTTGATCAGTTTCTTACTAAATCATACAAAAATTGAATCACATGGCTAAAAAAAAGGTTTATAATTAAAGCACAAGCAGGAGAGTTAGATTTCTGGTTCATATTCCGTCCACTGCTTGCTAAATGGGTGGCTTCGGACAAGGTATTCTACCTTTTCGTTATTTTCTTCCTCTGTAGAACAAAGCCAAGCCCCACCTTGCCTGGTTCTCGTGGACAGACTGTCAAAGAAAACAGGGCATCATCCCAGCTCGCAGTAAACACACAGCATAGGTTAGGCTAGTTCACTTAAATATAAAATACTCAAATTCACAGTGACTGACTTATAGGTGTGCAAAAAATATTAGCTGAATGAATGAATGAATCAGAAAATCTAGGCCAGGATTCAACGGTCGGAGACAGAACATGGGATGCGCTACTTTCCAAAGAGCCAGGAGCTTGTCTCTGCAGTTCAGAACTGTGTCAAGGCGAGGCGTCACGGAGCCAGCTACTATCTCAACAAACAACCCGGGACACCCAGAACCAGCTTGGGCTGGGCTTAAGGTAGAAAAACAAGTGAAACGTGCTTGACGTGACTGAAATCCTATCAGGGCAGAGGTATCATCATGACAACAGAAGAGATGTCTGTCTACACTTTTGAAGTTAATCCTCAAAAGGCAGGCTCCCTCCAAAGCAAGGCAGACTGTTTGCCTCTGGAACCCAGCAGCGGCCTTCCCCCGGGATGATGGGAGTGCCAGCGTCTCAGACACACAACCAATCCTCAGCTGCGGGACAGGGGGTGGCTTTTTTCTACTGAAAGTGAGCTGGTGATGAGATTTAGCAGCTCTTAGCTCCTGTATGACTGTAAGTCACTAAAGAGTGTCTATCCCTGTCCTAGGTGAAGAGAGAGAGAGAGATGGATGGATGCATGGATGGAATGAATGGGGGAGAAACAAACCAAAAGGATGAATTAAATATGCTCTGTGAGGGAGACAGTGTTACCTAACCCACATGGCTGTGAGAGGGCTAGGTAAATATTTGTTAAACTCCTGGAAGGGGCTGACGCGTAGTAAGTACTCAACACACGTTAATCCTTGTTGTAATTACTATTCCTACTCTTAGAGGAATTTGTGTGACTTAATCTACACCACCCTGGTTCAATCTCACCCCACCCTGCTCCACCCCACAGACTATCAGCAAAAAATACAAAATAAAAGTAGGTAAAATAAAATAAAGGTGTTTTTAATGAATATTAAGAATGTCTGATTACAGTACAGCTACTTGTGAGCTCCAAACTGAACGGGTTTTTATTAAGCATGAGACCCAGTATATGCCCTGTGAATCTGTGTTGCGCTGATTTAAAGTAAGTATCAGCCATGCAATGTGCCCAGTTGCAGTTCTGGAGGCTTAGTGGCTATTTTAACCTTTTGTTTTGCAGCTTGAGAAGGAGCTGCTTTCCATAATCATGAAACAACCATTCTGAATCAGTCCCTAGAAGCATTATCTGCAGGGAGATAACATCTTTCCTTGTAAGTGGCTATTGTTACAACGGAAGAACTGTCTCATCTCCGTGGTCATCACAGTGAAAAGGCTGTAAGAAGCCATCCAGCACGGCCATCAGAGAACCTTCAGAGCAGCACGGGGTCGCGGAATGGGCGCCTGCCCCGAGGAGGGACCACATGGCCACGGCACCTGACACTGTTACAGCCTCCTCTCTTCACCAAGTGAATGCCAGCCTCTGGCTTTCCCACCTGAGAAACCAAGCTGCCATGCTAGCCTTTGGCTCCTGAACTGCTTTATAAACGTTCGTGCGTGGAGAATTGAAAATTCCTAAATAAGAACTGTGTTGTTCATCCCTCGGTCTGCCTGGCCAGGGAGAGGGAAATGGGCTTGGGCCGGGTATTTGGGTTTCTCCTCTTATTTCATTCAGGGTTTCTCCTCTTATTTCATTCATACTTCTAATGGGCCGTCCTCAGTGGTGGAAAATAAGAGGCAACTGTGGTTCTTTTTCCATATGTTTAAGGGCATAAACTTCTTGGATTAATTCCTTAACAGTGATAGGGGAGCTAAGTGCGAGCGAATGTAGAAGCCAAGCACAGGGGGCCGCGTCCAGATAGTCCTAATTCAGGAGAGAAATCAGGAACGACTATAAACGGGGACTGAGTTCCACTGTACGAATGTCAAAACAGGCAAACGTCCTGAGCAGCGTCCCAGTACTGCTACCTGAGGGCGCCAGGCAAACGTGATGGACACCGAGGGAGAAGACAGCATACGCTCACTAAAAGATCTCTTCATACACAGTTAACAGTAAAAGGTTGCTGAAAATCCCTCTGACAAAGACGTAAATAACGAAAACTTGGAAAGTCCAGCCAAAGGCGTCTTGGTCCCTAACGCCACCTTTTTACCTTGACAACTGTGTAGGCAAAGGGTTATATGAATATTCATGGGAGTGCCAATACCTGAACACTGCTTCTGAGATTAATGAATAAACCCTTAGACTCCTAAGTCATCACTTCCATAGATCTCACACACTTTGTATTTAAATAGGCAGATGATTTGTGGGAAATGGAGCTAAAGGAAGTCCTTAACAGTCTACATTCCATTGTTGTTATTAGGTGAAATAACACAAACCTATTTCCTCTTGCGATTACTCAAAACGCTACAGGGCTAATGGAAGCATGAAAGCATTAGCACTGAAGCACAGTGGCCCAAGTAACACTGCCCAGGTAACGCAGACACTGAAGCCAGGCTGTCTCTGCGCAGGGCTATTGAGCTGACTGACAAATTCAGGGCCAACAGTCGATGTGACTTTTTCCTATAGAATTTGGCCAACTCTGACTAAAGGGACTTAATCAACCAAGTATCTCAGAAACACAGATACACAGGAAAGGTGTCACCAGCACCACATCCAATCCTTTCCTTAAAAAATCAGTAAATATGGCCAAATTAGACAATGCATTAATATTGGGTTGGCCAAAAAGTAACATCTTACGGAAAAACCTGAACAAACTTTTGGCCAACCCATAACAATTGGAATGTAAATCCATTAAAATCCTAGGAAACAATCTCCAGGAACATGAATGAGAGAAAGTAGCCCTTGGTACAAAAAGGCAACTACCACCCCCTGTCTGCGGTTGGAAAAGGTTAAGACACACCTCCCTGAACTGGTCTTGATTTCCCATCAAGTGATTGAGGCCATTTAATTCATTGCCTGAATCCTTCATTTGACTGGTGTGGGTGGAATTCTTAGAGATAGAGTTAAAAAAACAAAACAAACAAACAAAAAAAAACCATGGAAAATATATGGAAAAAAGAACAAAAAAGAAAATAGTTTAAATCTTGCATAAGTGGTTCACTGACAGGCAGGGGGAAAATAAAGCAAATGCTGCTGACATTTTCCTTTACTTATAAAAACAAGACACAGCACAGTGGGGTAAATGCAGAAGTAAGTCCCAAAACTGTGAGTGAAAGCAAAAATACTTTGTTCCAGTGCTTACAAAATAGATAAGTAGGTTGCCTTTACTATTACAATATCCTCATGAGTCCTTCAGGGCCTCCTACCGTCCCTGTGCGATTGAACAAGTGAACAGATACAACTCTGTCATGGATTCATGCAGGGGAGACCCTCCTAACCCCTGCAAGAAGATGCACGGGAAGAAAATAAAGATCCTTTGTCTTACAGCTAGGAATAAAATGTATGTTCTTCCCATTCACCGGGGGGAAATGAATGTATCTGGAGTCTAAGTAGTACTACCAGCGTTGAATCATATTCAAATCCCTTTCTCAAGACAGAACTAATTTCTAAAACATCTCCAAGCGTACGGTGAACGCCTTTGTCTGTTAGTTGCACACAGCTGAGTGCATGAGCACGTGTGAGTGTGAGCCGCTTTATGAATTCTTGGTGGTGTATTCAGAGTGCTTCAGGCTATGTCTGCCTATCAGACCTCATCTACAGACATAAGGAAATTAAATATTAAAACACTACTTTAAAATCACATTAAGGATCTGACATGACACAATAAAAGCCAGTAATCTGAATAATAAAGAGATTTAGCCAATCTCTACCACCTCTTCTAATTGAATCACTGCATATTTAAAACGGGGAACAACCTGCTTTGTGCTACTGGCCCGGATCTGTATTCCTCTGACATCTGTTTATTTTGTTACTCCTTTCATATTATTAAAATAAGCTTTCATATACTTAACTTGCCTTTTTCTTTCCTTTATAAAACGGAAAACGAACTTAAAAAACGGGTACTACCAGTTCATTACTCAGGGAATCTCTCTGGAAAATGACAGTTAGAGAGAAGTGTGCGTGTCTCTTACGTGTGTGTATTTTCACTTGAATATGTGTAATCTTCCCGATACTGTGAATCACCTCCTAGTAGAAGCTCTGGTCTTTTGATTAAATACACTCAAATACATTTCAAAGAGGATATTCTATAATCATTAGCCCCTAAGAGCATTCTAGGAACGGCTTCAGTTTATCATTCAAACTATCGAGGCATATGGTAATGCTTTCTGAAATAAATATTTCATCTAAAATAATAGAAAACACACATATAAGTCAACCACTTTTCAAAAATAATCTTGGCACACAATGTTTATGATACATAAGCTTCCCAGTGTCATATTCTGAACATATGTGGCTCAGTCCTAAGTCTATAAAGCAGACGTCAAATGACAGGAGAAACTACATTTTCTATTGTTTTTCTTTATGTGTTCCTCGTTTTGGACTCCCCATACTGAGAAACGGTTGAATCCAAAATTGTTATAACCAAGGTAAAATCTCTGAAAACCAGGGTCTGGGGTGAGAAACAGACTCTTAACCCAAGACAAGGCAGAACCATTCCTTTGGGACATCAACACAATAGAGTTTTTTTTCCTGCACTGAAAGCCAGAGAACCCACATAAAACAAAAACAGAATTGCTTCCGCTTAGAGTACATAAAAGACCACCAATGGTTTGGGAACGGTTATCGTGTCTAGCTATGAAACCAGATTTTAAACTCGAGGTTAGTGACAGATTATAAAAGGTTGACAGCTGGATAATCTGTAAAATATGCATCATGTACACATGAAAAGGTTACAGTTTATAAACGCTAAAACACTGTGTCTGTTGGCGTTTAGTGCAATCTTTTCCTGATCTTGATCTCTGCACTGGGTGGAAAAAAAAAAAGGGAGGGAAACCTGCTCTACTGAGCTTTTTTTTTTTTCTCTCCAAACAAATGATCTAAATAAACCCACCAAATCCAAACTCTCCTTGATCGTCCTAGTGGTAGATAAATACCTATTTGCATACCTAGCAACTGAAAGTACCGGGGGTTTCTGCCAATCAGCGATGCTTCCGCTCATCAGGTAAATTATCTGACTCAGCTTTGTAGATGTCTTCCACACAGTGATACAGCAAAGGGTCCTTTTTTTTTTTTTTTTCCTGTAAAGGAAAAGGAAAAGAAGGAAGGAAAGTGTCAGGAAGAGGAGGGCTCCTCTGATTCTCCCCATGGTTCCTGCAGGCCTGCTGGACACCGGCACAGCCAAACATCATGGCGTGACGCTTCCTTAGATTGGGTTAAGTTCTGTTTTCTGCAAAGGCAAGTAAAGGTGACTTCCTAGCGTTCAGTGCATTAAAGAAAAAAGAAAGAAAGAAAAAAAAGATTTTTAAAAAGGTAAAAAAGAAAAAAAAAGTGCTTGAAAATAATTCTCAGGGACTTATCTGGAGGGGAAATCCCGCGTGTGGCATCCCCTGCCTGGTGTATCCTGCCCCTGCTGGCGACACAAAGACCTCCTTGGTCCAGGCTCGGAGCAGGGACGGTCCGAAAGGCCTTTCTTTGAGGGGTGCAAAACTTGCTGCAGTGGTTTCCGAGGAGAGTTGTGTTCCTCGACAAGCGGCCCCTCCACCTCGGCCTCGGAGACCTCACAACTTTTTGGCACTGTCGTGGCACGCCGCGGCCCGGAGGGTGGTCCCGGCCAAGCCCCGGCTGCTGACCCGGCGGACCAGCACCTTGGACACCGGGATTTTGGTTCTGGGTAGCTCGCTCCTGGTTGGTTGCTGGTGCACCACCGCGTGGCTGGGTGGAAGGTTCGCGAGGTGCTTGATGCTGATCGGGATCTTGGAGTCCTTCAGCAAGCTCCCCGGCGTTCGCAGGGCACAGGTGACGGTGACCGGAGACACGGGCTTTAACCGGGACGAGCAGGAGGACGTGTCCTCGGCGGCGGCGGGCAGGGCCGCGGGGCTTCCATCGGGCTCGGCGTAGAGGTCGTAGAGCGCGTCACCGCTGTCGCTGTCCCGGGGGAGGCCCGCCTTCCTCACGCCGCCGCCCGAGCCGTCCTCCCGCGGCCCGGGGGTGGGGGAGTCCCAGTAGCCCTCGTCGCTGTTGGGGACGCCTTCCTGCGGCTCCTCGTCCGGGTGCTTGGGCTCCTCCTTCGGCTGGAGCTCCGTGGGGAGCCGGTGCAGCCTCCGGCGCTTGACCGAGGACGCGTCCTTGGCCCCCTCGGCCCGTCTGGCGTCCTTGGGGGTCTCGGGGGCCACCTGCGCTTCGGGCGCCGCCGCCGCCGCCGGGGCCGCCCCCTGCTGGGGCCCCGGGCCCTGGTCCTCGGTCTGGGAGAGCATGTCCCAGAACTCCTGCAGGTACGAGTCGTCCGCCTCGGCCGGGCTCGCCATCTCCTCCCCGCCTCCCTGGTAGGCCACCACGCCGGGGGGCTTTTGGGCGGGGCCCGGCTGGCCCGGCGCGGGGGCATGCCTGGCACAGCTGGGCCCTGCCTCGTCCTCGGGGTCTGCGATAATATCTCCGCAGCCTGTAAGAGAGTCAAAGCTTTTCAGTGAAGTCACGTCAGAGAACATCAGACAAATACGATCGGCCGATGGGTCGGAGGGTGGATCGGCCGAAGAAGGGTCGGGGGCGGCGGGCGCGCGTCCGCCTTCGGAGTCGGGCCGGGGCGCAGTCTCGGCCGGCGCGGCCCCGGGCCCCGCGGCGTCCTCGGCCGGCCGGCCCTCCCCGGCGCGCGGCTCGGGCTCGGGCTCGGGGGGCGCGCGGGGCCGCTCGGCGCGCCCGGGTCCCGCGGCGCCCTCTCCCGGGGCGCAGGCCGGC
>NW_020837960.1:31056193-31132281 GCF_003676395.1 Aethalodelphis obliquidens | reverse complement strand
GCGCCCCGTCCCCGCCGCCCGCGCGCGGCTCCTCGCGGCGGCCGCCCTCCAGCGCCAGAGCCTCGGCCAGCCCGTCGTGCGTCCGGCTGCGCACCAGCCCCGCGGGCCCCGCGCCCTTCCCGTCCCCTTTGTTTTTGACCCCGAAGATGCTAGGCATCGCGCCGCCCGGCTTCCTCTTCTTGAACAGTTTGAAGGCGGCTCTGTTAATCTTGCCCGACGGCGGCTCGGCGGCCGGCGGCTCGGCGGCGCGATCACAATGCAAGTCCATGTCTGCCGCGAGGGTCCCGGCCGCGGCCCGCGCCTTCCTCCGGCGGCCCCCCGCGGCCGCGCGCCCGCCGCTGACAGCCGCGCCGCGCCCGCCCGTCTCCATGGCGACGCAGCAGCCTGGCGTCAGCGCGGCCGCGCCAGCCCGCTGTCAGCCGCGCTCTAAATCAACCCGAGCCGCGCCGCCGCCGCCGCCGCGGGAGGAGCGCGCAGAAAAGACCATCTCCCCTCCCGCCGGGGCTTATATAACGCCCTAACCCACTTCGCGTCCGGCTCGGCTTTGTGCTGCAGCTCTTCTGCGGCGAGAGCGGGCGGTGGAGACTCCTCGAGCTGATTGCAGAAATTAGAGCCGTAATCTTGCAATACAAATTCCATCCAGTCTCACCCACCTTCAGATTCCTCCTCCTGATCGCTCTTTTCAGAAGCCCAATCGTGGATCGCAAAATGCCCCCGATTGGACAAAGAAATCCAACCCAACACAAAACACTGATTTCTCTAACCACCGGCCCCGGACTTCATGACTCCTCATGCCTTTCCCACGCCCTGCATGTCCGTTTTTATCATTTGGGTACCAATCCCGGCGGGCACGGAGGATGTCTGTTTACATCTGTCTTGTCCAGGGCTGAGCACAGCCTCCGGGTCGATGGGGAACCTGGATCACTGAGGTTCAGATTCTTGCTACAAAAGCATCGGCCATCAGTCAGATACCAGTCAGCAACTCTGCAATGAAAGTGCAAGTTCCCTGGGGTGGAAGTTGACTGGTCCTTTGGGACAACCTTGGCTTTTATCCCAGACTCCAGCTACTGGGGCTGAGGTCACAGAAGACACCACCCAGTCTGACCGAGCTGAGGACGGAGGGCCCGGTTTGAGGTCCACTCCACAGGTGGTCCTTGGAGTCCAGGGTCTACCCTCTCCTTTTCCATCCAGCGGGACACATGCGTTACTCCTGCCCCTGCTGCTGCAAGCCCCGTTCACCACCTCCCAGGACTGTCCTGCAGTCCTCTCCCCTGTGGGGCAAGAAGAAGCCTGGCAGTGTCCCTGAGTGCCACTTGGTCTGGCTGCTCGGTCTGGGAAAAAGGAAATCTTGTCCCAGGGAACAGCCCCATGCGGGGATCTCTGCTATGTTTTGACTTTGAAAGTGGCTGCCAATTTGGAGAAGCTGTGCCTACATATAATCTATGTTTCATATTATTTAATAATACGTAATAAATATGTAATAATAGTAGTTATTACACAGTATTTATTGTTATTCATTAAATATTACTTAATAACACGTGGTATTTACATATACACAAATATCCATCTTTCCCCTAATCATCTTGAGCTTTGTTTTTTGTGCACTACTCAGAAGCCTCAGAAACCCCAACCCCATGGACTGAACTTGGAGTGTTCATAATAATGGTCCATAATAACATATGGACCATTGCAGCTTCTGTAGCGTGGAACACGGTGTGAATTTAGGCCTTGGGGTTACTAGTTGTATAGTTGCCCTCTTCTGTTGATTTCGATCAAAGACACTCTTTTAAAATTGAGAAATCAGAGTTTGGATTCAGGAAAGGGTTTTCTTCCCAGCTCTCTCCCACTATTTGCATGCATCTCTGCCAGGACAGACTGCAAAGCTGAGACCAGACAGACTTTTCCCAGTTCGAACTGACCACTTGCCCTGATGAGCCAGAGTCCTCATTGCCATAGGGAGAAAATAGGTATGAAGCACCATAAAGAGAAACCCATTTGTTATTTCTTCACAGCCTCTTGGGGGACATTGAAAACCTCTCAATTCTTTTACACACACCATGCAATTGCTTAGCTACGTGGGTTACTACAGAACTGTAGTAACCCTGGGGTGGAAGGCTAAATGAACTCTTTCATAAACCCTTGCAGGGTCTGAAAGAGCTGATGACTGGAATCAGAAGGAAATGAAGTGGTCTATAGAAACTCTCCCCTTCCCCATCCCTGAGCCTGAGATTTGGGAGAAGGTGGACCTGCTTTTCCACTGGAGACCTCTGATCTCACAGGACGGACCGAATGAGTCTCATTTACGTGAGAATCCTTGGGACCCCAGGAAGAAGTCTGGCCAGGACTTTGGGATGGACATCATTCCTTTAGGACACAGAACCTAACTCAAAGAGAAAGGGACAAAGCAGTCTTCAGCCTAGAGCAGGTGCCCTGGTGGTCCTGAGGGAGCCCGCATGCAGGAAGCCCGCATCACAGGGAGCCCGCATGCAGGAAGCATCTAAGGGCCCCGGGGAAGGTGAGCTTTAGAAGCTGTGGTGTGGGTGGGGACCCGCAGATGTCCTCCAGCCCAAGGGCCTGGTTACGGGGACCAAGAGAGAAAAGAGAGAGGCCAGCTTACAAGGACTTCACCAAAAGGACCGACAGATGGGGAGACCCTCCGGCCACTCGGGAGGGTGATGGTTAGGGTCCAATCATGCTGGTGGGTGGCAGACTGAAGTCAAGGCCATTGTCATGAATCCCTGCAAAGGCTTCTCACACCTTACATTGCTCTTCACAGGCAAGCGTGGGGACGCAAAGATTGCACAGAATGGTGACTGCTTCTCTGAAAGACAGATCGTGACCGTGAAGATCATTTACCAGAAGCACCTCTGTTTAGGTTATGCTTTCGTCTCTCATTCTTTCTCCTCCAGCTTGCTACTGCCCCAAATTTAGAGAGTGAACAGAAAATTAGAGCAGAAGGGAATAGAGGAAGCGTCTCTGGGGCTTCAGGGTAAAGCTATTCCAAAATGGCGGGATGCCTCACAAATGAACACAGCGCATGCCTTCTGCTGGAGATGTGTGCACGCTCGTCTTTTCTGCACAAGGCAGTGCGTGCCATTGGAGGAGGATAATCAAAACAAGAAAACTGGAGAAATGCATGAGGAATCACTTGCGAGCCCACCATCACCACCACCATCACCACTACCACCAGCATCATCACCACCACCACCATCATCATCACCATCACCATCACCATCAACTGCTTTCTCAGATGTCTTCCAACCAGCCTGTCCCTTGCCTTTGTCCTAAGATTCCTGAGGGGAATTTTCCATCTCAAGGGAACCACCCAGAACATAACGTGGAGAAGGCGGGGCTCCAAGCTGCCCTTCAAGCCACGGTGTGGCTGCCAGAGGAGCTGCCCCTGCCCCTCCCCATTAAGGAGACCACGGGCTCTACTTTAAATTTGCTTCAGGTCTTTAAAGGGATAATGTTTAATCAATGAAGTCTGGAAATGATGCTTGACTTGGGACCAATACCTCCCATCCTCAGACCACTTAGCTGCTCTGGACCCCAGCCCCACTGGAAATGCCAGCTCCCCACTCCTGTCCATCTGTACTCCCACCCCCACGATTATTCTCCAGGGCAAGCGTCAGAAGCCCTGTGATGTAAGTGAAGACCTCAACTGTGCTCCAAACCAAAGTCCTTGTTATGGGGACTGTTAGGAACAGCCCCAGCTTTGCGAGCCTTGACCCTCAGCCAGCGTCTACTCTGTCCACAAATCCCAGGCCTGGCCCTGCCCTCTGAGGAATGCTGTGGGCCTCGTACAAGCTGAGACCACAAGAAGAAGTGCACAGTTGCCAGGAGAGACCCGAGTGGGTGCCCCTTGCAGGGAGCCTGGCCAGGGGTTACCGTGCCCTCCTTCCTGGGGAAGGGGTGCCGTGGACCAGGGCCGGGAGAATGGGGACTAGAGGGACCTCAGCACAGCAGGCCCCAAGCTAGATTGAAGGTCTTATGTTTTCTTTTTCATACTTTGATTCCTGACTTTCCCGAACATCAGCTTTCACTGTGGGTTAATAGCTGTTCCGGGTATATGCGTATTCAGAGGAGGAACTCATTTCTAACGAGTCGCATGCAGGTGTAAAAAGCCCAGCACGACGCGTAATTTCCCACATTAACCCGGTGCACACTGGGGCTGCTGAGGAGAGAGAGCTTGTCCCATGAGGAGCGAGAACCCACGTGGGTTCTGCAATGACTGGGAAGCTCAGTGCGTGAGGTGGTCTGGGCTCAGCAGGTCATCACTCAGAAGATGTCACTCGGCCTGGGCCCCATGGGTTTATACCTGGATTCTGGGGCACGGGGGTGTGCAACAGGAGACCAAATAAGAGCAAAATGAGCGCTTCTCTGCAATGCCGGGGATCCGGGCGCAGGGGCCATGCAGCAGCTGGCAGTGCTGCAATTGGGCAGAGGCCATGCCTCTCTGGTGGCTTCTGGTGATGGCTGCAATCCTGGCGTCCCTCGGCTTCTAGACACGTCATCCTAAACTCTGCCTTCACCTCCATGCAATGTTGAACTTACACCTTAGTCACACCTACAAAGACCCTGCTTCCAAATAAGGTCGCATCCACAGGTGCCAGGGGTTAGGACTTCAACAGATCTTTGTGGGGACACGATTCCACCCGCAACAAGCATCCTTGTCAGCATGGTGATGGTACCCCTCCCCTCCGTCCCTCAGCGCAGTCACCAGTGCCCTCGACACAGACACCCACGTTGGTGGGCTCAGACTGGGCGTGGGTGCTCCAGCAAGTGGGGGCCCTTGGCAGATTTCAAGGTCATGGGAAGCACTTCTGAAGTTGCCAGCAATGAGGGGACAGTACCACCGCCAGCCAGAGTGAACAAGAAAGAAAATGGGGGCTTCCCTGGTGGCGCAGTGGTTAAGAATCCGCCTGCCAATTCAGGGGACACGGGTTCGAGCCCTGGTCTGGGAAGATCCCACATGCCACGGAGCAACTAAGCCCGTGCACCACAAGTACTGAGCCCATAAGCCACAACTACTGAGCCCACGAGCCACAACTACTGAGCCTGAGAGCCACAACTACTGAAGCGCATGCACCTAGAGCCCGTGCTCTGCAACAAGAGAAGCCACCGCAATGAGAAGCCCGTGCACCATAACAAGAGTAGCCCCTGCTCGCCGCAACTAGAGAGAGCCCGTGCACAGCAACGAAGACCCAATGCAGACAATAAATAAATAAATAAATAAATAAATAAGAAAATGGGGGTGGCTGCGAGGACTAGGTCCTGACATCCATCTGTGAGATCCTGGGGTCTCTCGGGATTATCCAGAGGGGACGTAACTCAACGGTTCCCTTTTCTCCTGGTCTGCTACCTGGGTGGAGCTACTCAGAAAATATTCCATCCCCAAACTAACACAACATTGTTAATCAACTATACTCCAATATAAAATAAAATGTTAAAAGAAAAAAATATTCCATCCCAGATTGCAGAGTAGGGCGGTGTCTCTCCAAGCTGTCGGCACCAAGGTGGCCGCAGGGAAGCCAAAAACAGGCAGAATGAGGTCAGGTAGCAGAGGGCGTGTGGATGGACACCAGGCCCCGGTCACGGATGAATGCACATTCGGGAAGGCCAGACTCAGCCGCGGGAATCATGTCATCTTAGCAGGGACGCTAAGCAGAACCAGAACCCAAGATGTGGGCCCACAGGTGTTAACAGGAGCCCAGGCACCGGAACTCTCCAGCGTGAGCCGGAGAGGCTGCAAACAGCCACAGAAGCCCAAGCACCCGGCCGCTCGGTGTGCCTCTGTCCTCTCAAAGGAGCTCCACTCCGTATCAGCTTCTCCACAGGAAGCAGCACCACACACAGGGCTGGTCCAGCCCTCTCAGCAGGCAGACAGTGCGCAGGAACCGCCTGCACGGCTCAGGGAGGTCAGGGAGGCGCTCTGCCCAGGCACCGCCTCATCACAGCCACGCAGATGCCTGAGGGGTTGCTGGCTGCCTTTCTCAGCTACTTCCCTTCAGACTCGGAGATTCGAGAAAGTTGCCCTGCTTCCCTGCCCCGCCCCATGTCATAGCACCTCCCCCCCCACCCCCGCTGCTGCAATGGCCCAGGGACACACACAAGGGCGCTCACCTTCCTAAGCCCGTGGGGTGTCTCAGCCCCACTCCTTTGGGGCTGACCTGGAGGCAGTGTTAGCCATGGGCTACAAAGTTTACTTTGGACTTCAATAGGTGAGTCTTCTCTTTTTTCCTGCATCTCTGCCTACCTATGCTAGTCTAATTTCCTGGCCCTGTCCCATCCCTAACCCCCTACACACAACACACAAACACACTCGCTCTCATGTCTGTGTGTTCCAACAAGTCTGAACATAATCCCTGATGCGTATTGTCCTGCTTTGAACCACTGGAGCTCAGATACTAACCATCTGGGACAGTACTGTCCTCCCCCGTACAGCTAACGAAACATATGCACCCCGTGATGGCTGGGACCCCAGCTCCTCCGTGTCTCTCTGAGCTGCAGCAAATTGCCATGGTACATCACAAATGGTCAGGCAGTTTTCTATGTAGTGTCAGTCCTTGTGGCGCCCCAGGGCCCACCTCCCAGAAGTGGACCCTGACTTTTGGGAAACGAAGGTGGTGATGAGAGTGAAGAGTGTGGTTCTTCCCGTGCAGGTGAGTAGCTCCATCACCTCAATCAGAGGCTGATGCCTCGCTTTCTGGGGCCACCATCTCCCCCTTCTGAGTCTCGTGGGCTGCTGGGTTACTTCCCTCGGTTATTCTAAGGTGTTAACTTGGAATTGTGCTGGCTTCTAAAACAAACAGATCCCCCAGTATAATGACTCAACCCAGCGGAGGACTGTTTCTTGCTCAACCCCCAGTCCGGGGTGAGTGTCCAGGTCAGTGGAGTGGGTCGCATCCACGTGATCAAGCACGCAGGGTCCCAGGCGCCACGGCCCCGTGTCTCCCCGGGGTCCTGTTGCCATCTGCATCCAGCTGACGGAAGGGAGAAGAAACCCTGGGAGAAGCTTTGGCTCAGATGTGGGGCATTTCACTTCCTTTCACGTTCTGTTGGTGACACCTAGTCATATGGCCGCATCTAGCGACAGAGAGAGTGGGAAATTCCGTCGGATCCGTGCCTGGCCGCATTCCTACGACTGGGGAAGGAGAGAAGAGATTCGAGCTGACAGCTGCCACAGATCCACCCACCCTGCAGCCACGCGGGGAAGGGAGTTCCCCCCCGGAGTTCACCTTCCTTCCCACCTCCTCTTGCACAAGCCGGCATCTTAGATCCCAAGACCTCTGGGTCCCCAACTCCATCACCCACGTCCAGCTCTCTCATACCCTGCAGCCTTCTCCTTCAAAGAGAATATTTTCTGTTTAAGGCAATTACATTACATACATGTAATGCTTGTAATTACAAACATTACATTCCAATTTTTGAAAGAGACCGAATTAACCACCTGCCCATGGTTACTGCCACCTCCAGTACCTTAGGAAGGGCCTCCAGGTCACCTTAGCTGTGTCCATTTGCATTTAACGGAGCGTCTACCGTGTGCTGGGGGCTGGCATGAAGCAAGCACGATGCCAGCCCTGGATGCTGACCAGAAGACGCGTCACTGTGACACTTAGTTCAATGTGAAACGCTACCACCTGGTCAGACTGACAGGACCTTGTTCCCTCCCAGGTGCTGGGCCGGTATGACGGGGACATGGCAGCTTACACGTTAGATTTTTCTCCTTTGGAAAAAAAAAAACCAAACCCTATGTTTACCTCCACGATGGGTTAATCCCCAAACGGCAGGCTTAGCTTGTGCCCAGATGCTGGCCACCTCCTGGGCCTCCTTGCTTTGGGCTCAGCCCCTGATCCGGCTTCACGCGGCTCCCATTTGTGTTTCCTTTGCCATCCACCACTACAAGGGTACTTTTTTTTCAAAAGACAGACATCTCAGCAGATGAATTCATTCTGGGATGTTTCCCAGACACACACCAGTGAGCTCATTAGCCCAAGCTAATACCAGGAGGCTTTCTTTCCCCCCTCCCTTTTTTCTTTTTTTCTTTTTTTCCAGTTTGCAGCAAAGCACAGAATCATGTGATCTCCTCGCGGCTCTCATTCCTGTCTGTTCAGGGAGCGGGGACTAAAATCACCCTCGGGGAGGGAGGGCTGTGCATTCTAAACACGCCTGCTTCTTCGGAGTGTCTGCTTTTGTTTAGGGGAAGACAGAAGCTCACACAGGAGATTTCTAGGTCACCTACTCTCTGCTCTAATGAAAGAAAAGTCATTACAACAAGCAAAAACCGTGGCCTGGGCTTCTTGGAGTGCCTTGTCTGATTAGCCAATGATTACAGCTCAGACGAGGCAGGGATGAACCCCCAAGGTGGCACAGATGGGGCACACTCTGAAAGTACCCCCTGGGGGCCTTCAGACTGAGTGGCAAAGTGACCACCTGTCCCTGTCTCTTGGGTCAGTCTGTCCTCGTTTAGGGCGCCAGGACTGCTGCCCTTGAGGCCCATGTGTGGAGAGAGTGAACCGCCCCAGGCTCACCCAGGGCCCCTGTCTCCCTGCTTCTCTCTCCCTATCTTGTGCCCTGCCCTAGAATGACCTGGTAAGAAGTGTTCAGCTGAATTGCAAGCGACTTTGGGGTTGTTATCTCTCGGGGCCCTTGGGACCAGGGCTGGGACACTTTATCAGATCGGAACGGACAGGAAGTTTTCCCTGCCTTTTCCCATCACACTGGCCCCAGCTCACCCAGGCCTCCCTTTCTCTGTGAACTTCTGTGTGGGCAGCTCCTTTCTTGGCCTCCGTGATTCAGGGGCTACCTGGGCTATTTCTTTGTCTCAGAAGCTGGAGAGAAGTGAAGAGAGCTATGTTCTGTGTCTTTGTGCCTTTTCGGCCCTGCATTTGGGGAGGTCGGGACAGTCTGGACAAGGTCTGGGCAAGGAAGCCCAGAGGTGAGGGCCTCGTGGTCCAGCTGTGACTTCACAGGCAGGAATGGGCTGCAAGCAACCCCTTCAGTAGTGAATACGCCACGTGGCTCTTCAAGGCCTTGATCTTACAGAAGTGGTAATGCCGGCCTCACGAGGAGCGGCCCAGGAACACTTGTGGCTGATGGGAAGGCATTACGGTGGATCAGATGCGTTGGCTGATCTCAAAATTGTAACGACTGAGCGGGATGAGGCCTCTTTCTTATCTGTCGACTCAAGAGCAGCGCATGGAGCACACTGGGCACCTCCTCCAGCAAGGTACAGCCCCCGCACGGCGGGACCGAGGACCTCGAGCTCCACGCCCGGCCAGCAGCTGCCTATGCGTGACTGGAAGGCTCCCAGGGGAGGGGTCTCAGCACCTCCCGAGGCAGCTCACTCTGCATCTGCATGATTCCATTGGAGGCGTTTTTAATAGAGTTGGATTATTTTGTACCTTCACAGCTCCCATCCCTCCCTCCTCGTTCTACCCCAGGCTTTACGGAACAGTGATTGTTCCAAGTGATTCTCATGCACTAAATTATTTAATCCCCACAGTCACCACGTGAGGTGGGCCCTCCCTGATTTACAGAAGAAACTGGGACAAAGAAATTAAGTGATTTGCTCCAGATCAAATAGCCAGTAAGTGGCCACGCAGCTGGCTCCAAGCCTACGTTCCCAATCACCGTCTGGTATACTTATTGCTGAACAACATTCCTCTCCAAAATGTCAGTGGCTTAAAACAAGGACCATTTGATTTGCTCGGAATCCTGTGTGTCAGATGTTTCGGCAGGGCTCAGCTGGGCAGATCTTCTGTCCCACTGGCACCAACTGAGGTCCCTCGAGGACCGAGGTGTGATGGCAGCTAGAACTGGGATGTGCAGGTGGCTTCATACACCTGGCACATGACAAGGACAGCTGACGTTCCACATGGCTGTTGCCAAATGACCAGTGTGTGCTTCTTTTCATGACAACTGGACCCCAAAAGCAAGTGTTTCAGCCTGCAAAGGCAAAAGCTGCACACCTGCCAAGACCCAGAAGTCACCTGACACATCCACCAGATTCTGTCGGTCAAAACAAGGCTCAGGGCGACCCAGCCTCAAGCAGAGGATGACCAAACTCCACTTAGTTATCAAAGGGTGGCAAGATCATAACACAAAAGAACATGTGAGATGAGAGACACTGTCTTGGCCACCTGGGGACACACCATCTACCAAAACCACACCACCACACCACCTCTCCAGAAGAGAAGTTCATGAACCTTCCAAATGACACCTCTCCAGATAGTCAAAGCTCTACCTCCCACGTCTCTCCGAGTCTCTGTTTGTGAAGTTAGCCTTCTTGCTCCTTCAAGTGTCCTTTATGAGACAGGGACTCACACCATCCTTCTCCTCTGATGTGCTCAGCACTGAGTGTCATGGTCCAGGCGGTACCTAGGCGGGTGCAGGGCAAAAGGACCATCGTCTCCTGTGCTCAGCACTGAGTGTCACGGTCCAGGAGGTACCTAGGCGGGTGCAGGGCAGAAGGACCATCGTCTCCTGTGCTCAGCACTGAGTGTCATGGTCCAGGCGGTACCTAGGCGGGTGCAGGGCAGAAGGACCATCATCTCCTGTCTTGCAGCTGTGGATACTGGACCAGATGGGAATCGCTGACTGCCACACAGCCGCACGTGGCAATTCTGTCACCTGAAATCCCGTCCCCCACACTGCACTTGTGCCGTTGTTTCCAGGGACCCACGTTAAATTCCATCTTATGAAATCCAGCCTGGCTCTCTGATCCACTGAGCCTTTCTGGATCCTCATCTTGTCTGCCACTGTATTCACGCCCTTCCCAGCTTTCAGCCAAACCTACATTTGACTCACGACTTAGCTCCTCCTTCTACATCTCCTGCCACATGACCAATAACACTACTGGCCTGTTTGGAGACAAGAACAAAGCTCTGAGAACCACCACCAGAGCCTGTTTCCACATCACAACCTAGACATGGATCGGCAGCTTTGCAAATGATGGGGCGGTTGCGAGGCAGCTTTGGCTTCACTAACTTGTCCTTTCATCCAACCCACCTCTTTCCGTTTTTGCATAAGAACCACCGCTGGCACTTTGCTCAAGTTCTAGAAACTTCCCGCTGTGTGCCTTCCCCAGGTGTGCCGCAACCGTGATCCTGGCAGAACGAGGAATTCAGTCAGTTTGACTTTCTCATGGAGCCCCTGTTGACTCCCAGTGATGGCAAGTTCCCCCCCTGCCCCAACCGTCCCTTTAGCATCCCACGGTGGACTCCTGCCCCCATCTCGTCCATCTGCTGCCCTGTCTGGACACCACTGCACCGTCCACCCATCTGAAGCCCTCCAGAACTCCTCCTGGGCTCCAGAGCCCCCAGAGAGAACCTCAGGGATGCGCTCATGGAATAAACCACAACACTGCTTACAGTCTGATCCTCTTATGAATCTGGGTCAGCAGATGTAAAGTTAGAGCACAAGCACTGCCAACTCCTTCCAAGAAAAGTGGGTCTCTGCTCCCCTCAACATTTATTGCACGGCAAGCACGAGAAAGGCGCAGATGCTCCCTTCAAGCTGCTTACAGTCTAGTTCAAGGTGCATGCTAGTAACAATAAGATAAAAGAGACTATAATCGCCACCTTTACAAGGCTGGAAGTGAGCCATTACAGGGTTTGTAAGACAAATTACTTCTCCTTGGGCAGAGAGAAAGCTTCTTGGAGGCATATGGATTAGATCCTAAACAGCAGCTAAGTGCTGGCGAGGATGCAGAGAGATGGCTCCGGCACCGCTGCCTGCAGGCCTATACGTTCACGGACATTCCTGAGAACAGCCAAGTGACAATGCAACAGATCTCTTTAAAGCGCTTATACCATTTGACCTAGTGCTTTCAAAGTCAGAGGAAGTCATCCAAACACAAAGTTGTTCAAGCTGCTATTTAAATGATACCACCGTTGAATGGAATACTAGGCAACCAGCAAAAGACCATGGTGGACGCAAACCTGATCTCAGCTTAGGGACCTAAGAGGGTGTCCCTTGCTGTCTCAGATAATCACGGATTAACGTGCCCGATTTTCCTTTCCACACGTTATGAAAATGCAATGCTTTCCCGCTCATTGCGTGGATGATCAAGAACTTCCTTCCTCCCAAATGCATTTTTTCTGTCTAAGCCCCTTGTCCAGGGCTGCCCAAACTCAGCTTCCACAGCCCCCAAGCATTTCATGGTTTGGGTGACTTTAGTGTCATTATGGGGATGTGCAGAGGGGCTTAGATGAGGCCGCTGGGTGCCAGCCCACTCTCCATTCCCTGGAGAAACGGACAAATCAGTCTCCACGCTTCTCCAGAGCTTTTTCCTCAAAAAAGGGGGCAGATTTTTCCCTAAAAGGAATTCTTGTATCAGTTGCTAATAATATACATTTCCCCCCCCCTTACATTATTGTATGAGGAATTTCTCGTGACATGGGAAAATGCTTATGATAACATGAGCTAAGCAGGAAAAAAGCAAGATACCATCTTAACATCATGCCCAGGGTAGTCTCAACTATGCAAAACGACGTGCATCCAGGAGGGACTTTAATCAGACAGTAGTGGTGGCCATCTCTGGTCACTGGACTCTGGGTGATTTCTATTCTCCTGTATGTCCATGGCTTTATTTTCCAAGTTTTCAGAGGTAATGAAAATATTTGGAAGTACCTGAGAGAATGGTATTACCATTTGGAAAAGTTAAAAAGTCAAAAAGCCAGGAAAAGCCAGTGTGGGGCAGGAAAATGCGGTTCCTTCCCACCCAGGGCGCAGACAGGCTGATGCTCCGGCCCCGCTTGCTGATAACCACCGACCTCACGTGACCTCATGTGAAAGCTTGAGGGTCCCGATGTTTTTAAAGGCAGATCTATTTATATGACTCCTCCTCATCCTGTTGCCAGACTGTCCCCGGGCCACCTGATGCCTCGAGGACGTGGCTCCTGCCGGAATGGTGGGCCCGAGTCCCTGCAGCCCCGAAGGCGCACCTGCTAGTTCCCAGGCGCACAGAGCATCCTTTCTCCCTAGCGCTGGAGCCGCCCAATGAGGTTCTCACGCCCACGCGTTCCCTTCTTTCCTCAGAGCAGCAAAGCCAGGGCATTCACCAGGGCGGCTCTGGGCTTATTACCTCTGCCAAACGTGTAGCTTCCGATTAATCGACAGCCAAGGCCGGGATGCAGACGCAGCCTTGCGCAGCTGGCAGGCGTGTTTCCAGAGGAAACGCAAGCATCCGCGAGGATACGGAAGGACCGCTACGATCTCAGTCCGAAGCGGTTTCCCTGACTTTTCGCAGGGCATACCGTGGAAGCACACACACATCTTACAGTCCTGGACGTCTCGGAGGCAGCTGTTCACAGCTCGTCTGAGGCCAGACACGGCTCGTAGGTGGTGATTCCTGAGTAAGCTTCTCTCCTCCCTTCCGACCTCCAACAGGAAGCACGAGGGGAAAGAAAATGCTTTTCCTTGTTCAGAATGTGCACATTTCTCGTAGGTGGTGTGCGCTCTTCTTTTATTTCTTTAAATCATTACGAGAGGCTGGTTCTCTGGGCAGCCCAGAAGCGATTCTTCCTGCACCTGGGAAAGTGATGCTGTTCTGTCACTCGGGGTGAACAGCACTGCCCGTTCACCTGTGCGAATCCTCCAGGGGCCCCGCTCCACACCAGCACTCCCGCCACGTCTCCTGCCAACCGCCGCTCGCCCTCAGGTAGGACCAAGGCCGAAGGAAGCCAGGCAAGAATCCCCTGTCCTTGCGGAGACCCAGGGAAATACTCCGAAAGAAAGGGGCCCCACTTAGACATGCGGCTCCCGCCCCCTCGCCCCCCGGGGGAGACGGAGGCAGCGCAGGGGCTGGCGGATCTGAGAGTCAGCGCGGAAGGAACACAAAAGAGGAAGAGGGAGGGGCTTGGAGAGAGGACCCTCTGGTAGATCGCGGACCAGGGCAGGGCCCCGACGGGCAGGGGTCTCCGCCTCCTTTCCGGTTCTTCCCATGTAAACACACTCCAGGTGTGAATCGGGTACCAGCAGCCCGTGTGGTTTGGGGAATACCTCAGCTTTCTCCATCAGCCGTCCCGTAGCAACCGCAACTCTGATGAAAAGGCAGTGTTCTGGGTCCTGGGAGATTTCTTTTTTTAAAAAAAAAAAAATTATTTATTTATAGCTGTGTTGGGTCTTCATTTCTGCGCGAGGGCTTTCTCTAGTTGCAGCGAGCGGGAACCACTCTTCATCACAGTGCGCGGGCCTCTCACTATCGCGGAGCACAGGCTCCAGATGCGCAGGCTCAGTAGTTGTGGCACACGGGCCTAGCCGCTCCGCGGCATGTGGGATCTTCCCAGACCAGGGCTCGAACCCGTGTCCCCTGCATTGGCAGGCAGATTCTCAACCACTGCGCCACCAGGAAAGCCCCCTGGGTGCTTTCTTTCGTCAGAGAGGAGGGACAGAAAAAACCCACAGCTAAGGAGCTGGAAGGAGAGAGGGTCAGCATAGAAGCTATCCAGAGAGCTGGGTTGATATCTTTGCTCTGGAGACCTTTAACTTGATGTCGCCCTCCCACACAGCTGGCTTACAGTGTTCCTCCTGGTTTGCTTGGCTGGGTTTTCTGTCTCTACTTCGTTGGACACTATGATTCCCAAGTAATAGAATGTACTGTTGCTGAGAAAGATCTTTGACAAAATTTGCATCACAGAATTTGGTTCCATGACCTTGCTGATCTTCATTTTTCAAATCATACAATAGTTCTGCATTTTTAGGCCTCCAGAATTCTATATATTTATGTCTTCCTGGCTATCTCAAAGTCATTCAGTGCTCCTCAAACCCTAGGTTAGTGTATCTGTTGGTATTTTTGGTTGGTGACAGTGCATTGCCGTTCATGAATACTACTTCTAGGGATGATATCTTGTTTTAAAAAATTTTATATTGGATTGATTTACAGTGTTGTGTTTGTTTCAGGTGTATAGCAAAGTGATTCAGTTATACATATACATATATCTCTTCTTTCTGAGATTCTTTTCCCATATAGGTTATTACAGAATACTGAGTAGAGTTCCCTGTGCTATACAGTAGGTCCTTGTTGGTTATCTATTTTATATACGATAGTGTGCATATATTAATCCCAAACTCCTAGTTTATCCCTCCCCCAAATCTTGCCATGTTTATGTGTTATCAAGATCAAAATAAAGGTGCTCACCCAGTAAATAATCCAATCCTGCATGCATTATGTACAAAACACACTTACTATAGACCTCAGCATCCTTCCTGAGTAGAAGGGTGAGGTAGGACCTGGGAGGAGAGAGAGAGAAGCAACCACAGCTCAGATGGTAAGTATGTGCCTGGTTCAGACCACAAAGCAGGGCCGGCTTCGTGGCATGCCCAGTGTCACAGGGCCCCCGCTGGGCTAATGGCCCACTGTCACGTCTTGAAATTGCTAATATATTTTGAACAGGGAGCCCTGCATTTGTATCTTGTGCTGGGCCCTGCAGATTCTGGAGCCAGCCCCTGCTGCAGAGCTCAAGGTACCAGGAATAACAGAAAAGGTCATTGGGGTCGCTCCTGCAAACAGTGTTGGCAGTGGCTCTTTGGGTCAAAGTGAGCCAGGACCAGGGGGTGTGGCGCCCTGGGCTGCCCGCACAGTGGTCCTCTGAGATGAGCTTGGGGAGGGCCAGGGCCTGGCCAGACGGCCGGGCGAGCTCTCCCTTTGAGGCTGCGCCTGGCAACAGCTGCTCACCCTGCCCGGCTGAAGAATTTAGCTGCAAAAATCTAATTTGGAACTCCCTAATTAAGCTAATGAAGTCAAGCCATTTTAATCTGTTCTTGGTCCAGTCCTGTGTCTAGTCCCAGAGTAAATAGATGATGGTGACTTTGTGGCATATGTGTTTTGTTTTTTTTTTTTGATATATGAGCCAGGCAACATCTTTGTATGATTCTTTTTTAAACTTTATGAAAGGAACTGATTTTCCTTAGCCTTGAATGTTTGAGATGAGGTGAAACCATACTGCCTTTAAAATAAGTCAATCATGTTCTCATTTTTTATTTACTGACAACTGCAAACCAGTTGTGCTGGAATAGTCCCTTAGTCCCGAAAGACCCTTGTGAACCTCAGGGTTTTCTTGTTTAAGGAACATTTATGAACCATAAATGTCACTATACACAAATGTCTCCTGAAACGGGCTGAGGTTAGTGGAAGAGAGACCAAGCCCTTTTTGTCCTTTGTCCTCACAATTCTATAAATGAGGAAAATTCACTCATTAACCTTTAAACTATATAAATTATTTCCCTGAGACACATACATCTCAATAACATTGGGCAAGCCTATGAAATGCAGAGATGCTCGGTTTCATCCACCCGTCTTCCTGCCAATCATGATCGTCCTTTATGAGATATTTCCACCTTCTCTTCAAATAACTGAGATGAAGTCATTCTCTCCCCTTTGGAGTTGATCGATTCATTTTCTGTATCTTTTAAACATGAATCCAAACAGTAGGCTAGTTCCAGCATCATCTGTTTCTCTCTTTAGAGGGCTTTGTTTTCCACCCATGTAATTTAATTCCTAAACATTATTAGAAAATACAGGAACCATTTACAAAGAGCCCAGTTGGTTAACAATAATAAGAATAATGACAACAGCAGTAAGAGGTAATGTTGGCCGAGTGCCTACCCTATGCGTCAGGCACCAGGCAGAGGGCTTTGTATATATTATTACTTAATTCTCCCGATCACAAGAGGCAGGGACCCCCACTGCTGGAAATGAGGGAATCGGGGCCAGACCAGCTCTGCCCTTAGCCAGCGCCCAGCTGGCAAGCGGAGGGAGGATCTGGCCCAGGCAGTGCCAGGGCTCCAGGCATCGCTTGGGTTCTTTTCTGTAGGAAGATCTCTGTCCCCCGACTTAGCTCCAGAACAGCCAAGTGCTACCTGTGAGTTCTCCACATGCAGAGCGACGGCTGAGACAGTGTGAGCGCTCAGCGCCCTTGGTCCACACCACCAGGAAGAAAAAGCTCTCACGTCACGGTTGAGCACTCTTTGCTACGTGTGAGGCTGGCAGTTCACTCGGGGACACAAAGATCAGAAAAACACAGACCCTACCTTCAGAAATCATATGCAAATCTTCCAGATTTCCTTTAGAGAGACAGAGCCCAACCATCCTGGTTTGCCTGGAACTGAGGGGTTTCCTGAGATGTGTCTTTTAATTTTAAAATCCCTGCCAGGGCTTCCCTGGTGGCGTAGTGGTTAAAAATCCGCCTGCCAATGCAGGGGGCATGGGTTCGGTCCCTGGTCCGGAAAGATCCCACATGCCATGGAGCAACTAAGCCCGTGCACCACAACTACTGAGGCTGCGCTCTAGAGCCTGCGAGCCACAACTACTGAGCCCACGTGCCACAACTACTGAAGCCCGCATGCCTAGAGCCTGTGCTCCGCAACAAGAGAAGCCACCGCAATGAGAAGCCCGTGCACCGCAACGAAGAGCAGCCCCCACTTGCCGCAACTAGAGAAAGCCCGTACGCAGCAACGAAGACCCAATGCAGCCAAAAAAATAAAAATCCCTGCCAGACCAGGGTGAGTTGGTCATTCCATGGGTAGAAAAGCAAGCAGCATCACTGTGTATGTTGAAAAGAAAATACATGCACCCCTGTGTGTGGACGCTCTGAACAAACACCAGCTCCTGTGCAGCCTTCTGTGTCTGCCCCACGCTCACAGAGGCCGAGGGGTCCCCGAGGTAAGCAGTGTGCTCAAGACTCACATCTCAGTACTGAGTCCCTAAGGACCCAAGGTGAATAGGGGCCAACCTGGGGGAAGACAGGCCCAGAGGAGGACCTTCCAAAGCCCCGAGGATGGAGAGAGGAGATGGGAGTGAGGGCGGGGCTGCCTGCAGGTGGGAGCGCCCTGGGAGGGACGGGTACCCCTCTCCCTCACTCCCCCCACCATCCCATGACTCCCCCCAACGACACTGGACCCTTTCAACAGCGGGAAGCAGGGACCACTGCTCTGGTTGACCACTCCAGGACACCCCCTCTTCTCCTGCTGTTGACCCCAGCAGGACTGTTATAAAAGTCCTGGACTACCTCCTGTGCTTTGCGGTCCCTCGCGGGCATTTGGACAAAGTTCACGAGGGCTGACGTCCTGGAGGGGCACACTGACCCCAGGACAGATGCCGCCCTGCCATCTGTCTCCAGAGAAGCCTTTGAGCTTCCATTTAGGTGGAAACCAGTATGGTGGACAGAGCCAGAGCGTTCTCATGAAGCCTTGAGAAGGAATCCTGGGGAACCAAAAATAACAGGGAAAGACAAATAGCTTTTCTTTTCTTTTCATTTTAATATTTGTTGCTGAAGAGCCCCTTGTTTATAACCTTTGGGCATGTGCTCAGTTCCCATGACAATGCCACGGCGGAGCCAAAATGTGAAATCAGACTCATTGTCAACCACAGATGTGCAGCAGGGTCTGGGCGGGGCTGCAAAAAGGAGGGATCGGCGTCAGCTGAGCACGAAACAGTGGTACATTCTGTGCTGTGGACCCCGGTAGCCACTACAGTCCAGATGCGGGCGTTTCACACAAGGCTGGAAAACCCTCAACAGAGGAGATTCTAGGGAGCGAAGAGGAGAATGCAGCTGAATTTGGGTGATGAACTGGGTCTGATTTCAGAGAGAGACAGGGTACTTCCCTGTGGTCAAGGCATTTGCTGAGCCAAGAACTAGTTCTTACTGTTGGGCAGTGGAAACATAACAGGGTCCTCTGGGAGGTAACAGATGCCCAAATCATATTAATACTTAAGCTGATTAAAGATTTATAGTAGCTCGGTTTAACCATGTCACTAGACTAACATCTTTTACTTCTATTTTTATTTTGAGGTTAAAATGGGAACCGCTGTGAAAACAAGCATGGAATTAATTTCCTGTCATCTTTTAGGAGGAATGTGACATCAGTACTATTGCTTGCACTGGAGGGCTCTCTGACTCAATAAAAATCGAATGTCGGGCACTACATTAGTCCTGCAGAAGGGTGACTCTCCTGGTAAACATCTATGATATGTTCATAGATAGAAGGTACAATATTGTCATCAGGCCAGTTCTTCCCAACTTCATCTGTAGATTCAGTGCAATCTGAATCAACATCCTAGCAATTCATTTTGTGGATATTAACAAACTGATTCTAATGTTTATAGAATTAAAAGACCCAGAAGAGCCAACACAATATTAAAGGACAAGAACAAAGTCAGAGGACTGACACTCTCCAAATTTGAGACTTACTATAGAGCTATGGTAATCAAGACAATATGGTATTTGAGGGGAAAAAAGACAAACAGATCAATAGAAGAGAATACAGAATCTAGAAATATAACCACATGAATATAGTCAACTGATCTTTAACAAAGGCACAAGAGCAATACAATGAAGCAAAGATCACTTTTCAACGAACGATGCCAGAACCACCAACAACAATGAATCTAGACACATACCTTACACCCTTCCCACAAAATAACTCAAAATGGACTGTACAATGCGAAACTATAAACTCCTAGGAGACAACATAGGAGACCGTTTAGGTGACCCTGGGTATGGCAATGACATTTTAAAGAACACCAAAGTAGCAATCCATGAAATAAATTATTAATAATCTGGACTTTACTGAAATTAAAAACTTGTACTCTGCAAAAGACAATATCAAGAGAATGAGAAGACAAGGCACAGACTGAGAAAAAAGTATTTGCAAAAGACATCTGATTAACAACCGCTATACAAGATGTACAAAGAACTCTTTAAACTCGACAACAAGGAAATGAACAACTGGATTAATAAATGGGCAAAAGACCCGAAAAGATACCTCACCAAAAAAGATGTACTGATGGCAAATAAGCATAGGAAGAGATGTCATGAGGGAAGTACATACCTTTAGAATGGCCATAACCCAACGGAGACAACACCAAATGCTGGCGAGGCTGTGGAGCAACGGGAACTCTCATTCACTGCTGGGGGGAACACACAATGGTGCAGCCACGCTGGAAGATGGTTTGGAAGTTTCTCACAAAACTGAACATATTCTTACCATGCAATCCAGCAATCACGCTCCTTGACATTGACCCAAATGAACTGAAAATTTATATCCACACAAAAACCTACCCACATATGTTCACAACAGCTTTATTCATAATTGCCAAAACTTGGAAGCAACCGAGAAATCCTTCAACAGGTGAATGGATAAATAAACTGTAGTCCAACCAGACGGTGGAATATTATTCAGCAGTAACAAGAAATGAGCTGTCACCCATGAAAAGATGGGGAGGAACCGTAAATGAATACGACTAAGTGAAAGAAGCCAATGTGAAAAGCCTACCTACTGTATGGTTCCAACTCTACAACATTCTGCAAAAGGCAAAACCATGGAGACCATAAACAGATCAGTGGTTGCCAGGGGGTGAATGGGAAGGAAGGATTTTTTAAAGCAGTGAAACTACTCTGTATGGCACTATAATGGTGGATATATGTGATTACACATTATGCATTTGTCAAAATCCATAGAATTTACAATGCCAGGAGTGAATCCTAGCGTAAACTCTGGTCTTTGGATGACACTGGGTCGATGCAGGTTCATCGACTGTAAGAAATATGCCACTCTGGTGCAGGGTTTTGATACTGGGGAGGCTGTGCATACGTTGGGGCAGGAAGTATACGGGAAATCTCTGCACTTTCCACTCAATTCTGTCAACCTAAAACTCCTCATAAAAAAACAGTCTATTAAAAAAATATATATAGTGAGGAAAGGAAATGATTAAAAGATGTGACTATATAAAAGTTAATAATATGAAATGAAAATTATAACCTTTCAAAATAAAATAACATCCTAAACATTAAGTCACTGGCAAACATAACATTGTAACATTGTAACACTTATGCTCAGGGTTCCAAGTATAATCTCCCCCAGCTGAACTGCTTCCACTCCCACATTTGCTGGGACACAAAGCACCTCTCCCCCTGCCCCCACCATCAGCTGGTCCTCGTGTCTCCATGGAGAGGGCAGCTGAGGAGAATCAGGAGGACGCAGACCGCATCTACGTCATGCTCTCCATCCTGAAGGAAGGACACCCCTCCACTCGCAGAGCCAGAGTGCCTGCCAGCTTTCCCTTCCTCCCTGGAAGGCCTTTTACAAAGTACTTCCCTTGGCTGTGGCGTCTAGAAGCTTCTGTCTGGCGAGAAACAGCCTCTGATGTGGAGAAACAGCCGATGCCCTGCCTGCCTGGGGCAAGAGGGGGAGGGTCTGTGCTGGGGTGTCTCTATTTCTGCTTTGCAAATAAGATCATCTATACCATTTTTTGCGTTTTTTTTTTTTTTTAAAGAGAAATGATTTCTGACATGAATGTCAAAGGATAAAAATTATGTGAGTAGGGACTTCCCTGGTGGTCCAGCGGTAAAGAATCCGCCTTCCATTGCAGGAGATGCAGGTACAATCCCTGGTTGGGCAACTAAGCCTGCGTGCCACAACTACTGAGCTCGTGCGCCCTGGAGCCCGGGCGCCACAACTAGAGAGAAGCCCACGTGCCACAGAAAAAAAATTTATGTGAGTAGAGAAAGCATAGCTTCTTTGGCATCCGTGCTTTTTTTTTTTTTCCCCAAAACAATGCACTAGAGAAACACAACTGAGAGATCAAAGATATGTCAATAGATACAGATATAAAACTAGATATAGATAAGAGGAGATTTATTACAGGAATTGGCTCCCATGGTTATGGGGGCTGAGAAGTCTCAGGATCTGCCATCTCCAAGCTGGAGGCCCAGGAAAGCAGGTGATGCAGTTTAGTCTGAGTCAAAGGCCCAAGAAGGGGAGGGGGAGGCCAGTGGTGTGAGTGCCAGTCTGAAGACCAGAAGCGCTCATGTCGAGGGCAGGGTCAGCTGAAGCAGCACGGGCAGACTCCCCTTCCTTCCCCCTGCTGTTCTACTCAGGCTTCCGATGGGTTGGATGTCGCCCACCACATTGGTGAGGCTGGTCTTTTTTTTTTTTTTTTTTTTTGTGGTACGCGAGATTCTCACTGTTGTGGCCTCTCCCGTTGCGGAGCACAGGCTCTGGACGCACAGGCTCAGCGCCCATGGCTCACGGGCCTAGCTGCTCCGCAGCATGTGGGATCTTCCCGGACCGGGGCACGAACTCGTGTCCCCTGCATCCGCAGGCGGACTCCCAACCACTGCGCCACCAGGGAAGCCCGAGGCTGGTCTTCTTGACTCCACCCGTTCAAATGCTAATCTCTTCTGGAAACACCCTACAGACAGATTCGGAACTCCTCTTTTACTGGCTCTCTGGGCATCCCTTAGGCCCGTGGGGTTGGCACATAAACGTTTGTTTCTTCACCACTAAGTTGCAGGCAACTTTCTGCAACAACGCCACACGAGTGAGCTTTTGCTGCCATAGTGCGGAGTAACAAACCAGCCCAAATCGCAGGAGACACCAACCAAAAACATCTGTTTCTCATGGCCAAATGCCCTTCCTTGCGGCCTTGCTCTTTTGATCCTGTCTCCCCAGAACTCATAACTCCACAGCATACCTGGTGGGCCTGCTTGGTAAAGCTGGGGACCGGGGCTCATCTGCTACCTGAAGCCCTGTGTCCCAGCAGGGCTGCAGGGCATCGGAGCCACAGACTCAGCAAGAAGCTCGACATGAAGCAGTGGGTAAAATCAACCAGCTCTCTAGACGGCCAGATGCGGGGTTTCTTCCTTTTTGTCCACTGCTCCACGTAGTTCTATGTCCATTATTTCAATTCTCAGGGCGACGGTTGCATCTCAGATGCTGGGTTTGTGTGTGATTAGTGCAGTTCCTATTAGTAACAGCCCGTAGATCAGAATGCCCAACGTGCTGTCTCATGGGGACCTTCCATCCTGCTGCAGAGCTGGTATCTGTCATCCACAGGGTACACAGTCAGCCTCTGGTCAACCGTGAGAAGGCTCCTGCCTACCCAGCTGAACCCTCCATCCTCTGGGTGACTTTCCTGTCTCCAAGAAGGGCGAGTCTCTCCTCTGTGTTTCAGAGACAACAATAATTATCACGACGTCCACCATTGGGGGAGCATTCATTAGCATAAGAATGATACGCGCACTCTTACTTCATCCTCATCAGAGCCCACTGGTAGGTACTGGCTATTCCCATTTTACAAATGAGAAAACCTGAGGCTAGAAATGTTCATTCAATTGCGCAGAGCTTGGCCTGAGTTAGAGCAGCTCCTGCGACTCTCATCAGCCTTGGAAAATAGAAGTTCCCATCAATTTTAGCACGGTCTTACTTCTCTGTAATTAAAAATGTCCAGTTCCATGTGCTATCTGAGGCTCCAAATTCATTTAAAGTGAAATGCTTCTCCATCTAGATTTGGTTTCTAAGTATCACTTTCCACTGAAAGGAACCAGGGCTCCTTGAAGAAATTACTTTGGTCAGATTTGGGGCAGGAAATGTACAAGATGAAACTGACATCCTGAGCGTGAACATAGGAAACCATCTAAGAGCCCAGAGTATTTTTAAAACGACCACAAGACCCAATCTGAAGGCTCATCAGTTCACCAAAAATTGGATAATTTGAGCGCCCAGAAGAAGGATGATGACAACCAAATATATACCAACTCATAGGTTCATAATAATATGAAAACAAACAAAATTAAACATACAAAGAACAAAAATCCCAAACCTACTGGTTACCTTTGGAGGCAGCTAGGACACCTACACGTTATTCTGAAGACGGAATGTAAAGAAGACTCCTTTCCCAGCAGTTGATGGGGAAATTTCTTATTAGAAGAACCCAGATAATTAATATGCAAGTAATTATATTCTTAGAAAATCACAATCTTGCAAAGAAACGGTGGAGCTTGGGAACGAGCATCAGTGGCTGTTAAAAGCCATCAGGAGGACGTGAAGACCTATCCCATGAATGCAAGGCAACAGGGAGTCCCGTTTGGTTCCTGATTTGAATAAATGAACCAAAGCACTCATTTTTGAGTCAAGGGGAAAATCTAACATGTGCTGCCTCTCAAATATTAGATATTATGGGAATACTGCTAAGTGTGGTTGGGTGTGATAATAACATTGTGGTGATTTTTTTTTTAATGTCCTTATGTATTAGAGACACATACTGAAGTGCTGATCAGTATTGTGATGCCATCTCTGGGATTTGCTTTAAAATCCTCCAGGAGAAACCACATTGGGGAAGAAGAGGTAAAACATAAAAGGCAGAATATTGATAACTGTTGAAATTAGCGGATGAGTAAATGGGGGTTTATTACTCTACCCTTTCTACCTTTGTGTATATGTGAGACCCATTTCCATAATAATTAAAAGAATTTTTTATTAACAAGCCAATGCTTCTCTCTAGCCCAGTTCTATTCTAGCCTGAGGACCGGAGTGAAAGGGCTCTTCTCCCCTCCTTCCGCCCACACCTGATGTCTGGCTGGGAGCAGGACCAGAGGGGAAACAAGGGCAGGAAGCGTCTCACCTGACAGGTGCACTTGCATCTAATGCTGCTGTCTTGTGAACCTGGCAGGTGTACGAAGCTCACTCTCCTTCCAGGTAGGGGTGGATTTTACGTAATTATTGTTTAGAGACTCTCCTTTGTTGAGTCTTTTCACCCACTGGCCCCTTAATGTGGGCAATGCCCCAGGCTGGCCCTCATCTTCCCCGCCACAGCCACAGCCCCAGTCCCACAGAGTCCAGGTTTCCAGCAGTGCACCCCCTGCCCACATACACAGACCCTCTGTCATTGTCCCAGTGTTCCTGCCTGGGACCTTGTCGGATGAAGGCCCTTTTAAGATGGCTCCAGGCTGGTTCTCTTCCATGTAGGCACAGCTCATCCTAGCCCAATGTCCCAGAAGCAAGATACAGGGTATTCCTTGACTTTGGGGTCTCTTCATTCGTTTCCTTTCCAAATTCTCCCAAGAGAGACAAATAGGTCCCCTTGACTGGGATACCATCTGGGAAGGGGTGGGGACAACAGAGGATCCTGACATTTTCTGGGAGCTAGTGCTGTTTCTCAGCTAGGGGTTATCAAAAAAAAAAGAACCTGTTCGACTTATGGACACAGAGAACAGAGTTGTGGTTGCCAAGGGGGAGGGGTTTCAGGGAGGGAAGGATTGGGAGTTTGGGATTAGCAAATGTAAACTATTATATACAGGATGGATAAACAACAAGGTCCTACTGTATAACACAGGGAACTATATTCAATATCCTATGATAAACCATATGGGAAAAGAATATTTTAAAAAAGAATGTATATATACGTAAAACTGAATCACTTTGCTGTACAGCATAAATTAAAAGAACACTGTATGTCAACTGTACTTCAATAAAAAAATTTTTTTAAATAAAAGAACCTGTTCCGTCTTCTCCTGTCATTCTTGCTTTCTGCCATGTATGCAACAAGCTTCACCAGACTACATCACCACTGTGGGCCTCTCAAGAAAGTCCCAAGTCATGTTGTGCCTGATGTATCAGTCAACCAGCTCTTGATAGCAAGTAACAGGACACCTGACTAAGAGCACATAAGCAATAGTGACCTAGTATTATATATAATAAGTATAGAGGTAGAAAATTCCACATTGATCCAGTGGTTTGATGATATCAGGGTTCTAGGTCAGCCTGTCTGCATTGTCTTGTTTTGTTTCTTTGTTTTTCCTCCTCGTGGTCCCAAGATGGCTGCCACAGTTCCAAACATCCCATCATCCACAATAATATACAAAGGCTGGAAGGAAAGGGTAAATTCACTTCAAGTACATCTGTTCTCATCAAAAAGGAAAATATTTCCCCAAATTCTCCAAGACTTTCCTTTACATCTCACTGGCCAGAACAGGGTTGCACGCCCTCACTCCACTGCTGCCCAAACCCAATCACTAACAAAGGGGAATAGGATTCTCAGGATTGTCTTAGACCAGACCCATCATGATTCATCCTCTGGAGCTGGTTCCGTCTCCCCTCAGTCAGCCAATCCCAGAATGGAAATGAGATTTCATTACCCAAGGAAAAAGAGGGACTGGCTGTCAGTGGACCACGGGCACCAGAGACAAATACCACCCTTCGCCCAGGGCAAATCATAGCAACGTCAGGCCTTCTTCTTCGAAATGAAACAGTCACACTCAAGCGTGGTTTGGGTGATGGGACCGGAGCTGAGTCCTCCAGCCTTAAGAGGCTTGTTTCTGCATGTACATCCTCTGAACAGGCTGTCACAGAGCGGGCCCCATGTCAGGGCGCCACACCAGGATACGTGCCCCGGCTGCAGGGTCCTCCGTCTCACCTGGGGATTGGCTACCCCGGCCCCTCCTCTGCCGGCTGGGCAACACTGCCAGCCCGGCTTCCTCTCCCCTCCCACGTCCCCGGCTGGGAGGCTGGGTTTGCTCAGCCAGGGAGGGGGTCATGCTAAGGACTGACACAGCCACCACGTGTGGTTTGGGGTATGTACAGGAGAGAGAGGAGGTGGAGGGGGGTGGGAGGATGAAGGAGGAAAGAGAAAGGGCCGTTCCCTCTGGATTCATAGGGTCGCGTTTACAGATTTTACTTCTACTTCTGTTTTCTGCTGGTTTATGATGAACACTTAAGCAGGTTAGAGCGTGGCTTATTTTATTATTTTTTAAATTAATTAATTTATTTTTATGTTTGGCTGCATTGGGTCTTCAATGCTGCACGCGGGTTTTCTCTAGTTGCGGCGAGGGGGGCTACTCTTCGTTGCAGTGCGCAGGCTTCTCATTGCGGTGGCTTCTCTTGTTGTGGAGCACGGGCTCTAGGCGTGCGGGCTTCAGTAGTTGTGGCTCGCGGGCTCTAGGACGCAGGCTCAGTAGTTGTGGCGTATGGCTTAGTTTCTCCGCGGCATGTGGGATCTTCCCGGACCAGGGCTCGAATCCGTGTCCTCTGCATTGGCAGGCGGATTCTCAACCACTGCGCCACGAGGGAAGCCCAGAGCGTGGTTTAATTAGTTTGAATATCCCTGCTCTGGATTGGGGGTTAATTTAATTTTCACCACTGTAATAGACTAATCAGATTCTCCTCTTGGGGAGTTTGAATGTGAAATACAGAGACAGAGTTAGCAGAAAATAGTGGAAGCAAAGTGAAAGACAGAAGGCGTTGGGCAGTCCTGCCCTGAGAGCTGAGGTCCATTCAGACTGAGAGAGACAGGCTTCTGCTCTGTCCTCCTGAGGCCACAGGACCCAGCCTCACGTCTCCATCTCCCCAAATATCCGTTAATGAGCCCTCCTTACACAAGGGAACCAGGTGAGGACCTTTTATTAGCACTAAAAAGCTCATTAAGATCTTAATCGGTACTTACTGTTTTCTAACCTTCTTCAATGTCTTGCTTCTCAATTTCGATCCCAAATCAGCAAGTGAAATATGTCCCAGTTCTCTGTTCGTGAACGACATTGTCGCCTGGGATTCGGCCTGGCTGGTGTGGCCTGTGTGGCCAAAAATGAAGTTCACTCCTTCGTCCTGTTAGGGAACCGCTGACCGAAACAGCCCGCCTTGGCCACAGAACGCTAACCACTTCCGCGAGTCGTCTCACCTCAGGAGGTCCGCAAAGAGAACGCAGCGCTGCCGCTGACAACTAATCGCGAGAATTCGGGCGGGGCCGCGAGGAGGAGGGAAGAGACGATTGGTCCTGCCAGCCTCCCAGAAACCCTCGCGCTGAACTCCATCTTGGCCGAGAGATGCGCGCGCCACCAGGAAGGACCGAGTCAGACCAAATATGGGCCGAGGGAGATGATGGCCAGAGACAACCCGTTAAGTAACCCCGTCACCGTAAACCCCGAGAATGTGAACCACGCGGAGAGCAGTTCTCCTGGGTTCCCTTACTCTCCTGCTCTCCGCCCGGGCCCCCGTTCCCAGTAAAGCCTTTTGTTTTGTCAGCACGTGTGTCTCCTCGGACAGTTCATTTCTGAGTGTTAGACAAGAGCCCGCCCTCGGGCCCTGGAAGGGGTCCCCCTTCCTGCAACAGGTCATTCGTTTGTTCAGCGTGTATTTAATCTGCCCTGGGTGTCACATTAGGGGATGTCCAGGGTGAGCAAAGTGGCATCAAAATGCCACAGGTCCATCCGGAATATCTGACGCTTTAGAGAAGAGCGCGGAAAGACTGAAACCAAAAATAAGTGAGCTCTGGAGGAAGAAAGATGACAAAAGATGCTCACTGGTTCCTGGGAAGAAGCAAGGAGAGAGGGCCGCGAGGCATCCGTGTCACGGTGGCGGTGGGAGGGACGTGGGGTCAGCCAGGCGTGCACCTCAGGCCCCAGGTAGGCGGTCCTCTCCAGACAGGCAGCCCGTCCTGGGGACAACCGGGAACTGATCCCGCCAGCACCCCCAGTGCAGAAAGGCCCCTCGGACCCTGGGGCTTCCGGCGGAGGCCAGCCCAGCCGCCGGCTCTGCGTGCCCTCGGGGATGGGGCGTCCGAGGACCAGGTGGCGAGAACAAGGTCTGCGCTCTGCACAGAGATGGCTGTGTGTTTGGCTTTTGAATCTGAAAAATGGTAGAGGTATTTTATAATAGCAAAGTGTTGTTAAGTGGCGGGTCCACTTTCTGGAGGAGTGAGGGTGTGTGTACCGGGGTTCCAGATGTGTTCCAAGGGAAGGACACGTGACTTTGGTGTCAGATGCCAGGTGTTCCTATATCGAGTGGTTGGCCAAGGCTTCCCAGTTACAGTTTGGACAATTAAGAAGGATCTGCTGCAGCTAACTGGCTGCCTGATTCAAGGCCAAGATCACAGCCTGAACGCCGGGCTCGGCTGCTTCACTGACGTGATCCTTTGAGGACGTGGCATCACTCAGAAGTCCGCTCATTCATGTGCCTGCTCAGAATCCTTCTGACCCGGACATGAGAAATGGACTCTAAGCACACTTTCAAAAAGGAGACAAGAACGATTGGAATGATTTTTCTTACTTTTTGCAACAGTTGGACGTTACACTCAAAGAATCGCCTGCAATCTAAAAAAAAAAAATGGTACTGAAGAACCCAGGGGCAGGACAGGAATAAAGACGCAGCTGTAGAGAATGGACTTGAGGACACCGGGAGGGGGAAGGGTAAGCTGGGACGAAGTGAGAGCATGGCATGGACATATATACACTACCAAATGTAAAATAGATAGCTAGTGGGAAGCAGCCGCATAGCACAGGGAGATCAGCTTGGTGCTTTGTGACCACCTAGAGGGGTGGGATAGGGAGGGTGGGAGGGAGACGCAAGAGGGAGGAGATATGGGGATATATGTATATGTATAGCTGATTCACTTTGTTATGAAGCAGAAGCTAACACACCATTGTAAAGCAATTATACTCCAATAAAGATGTTAAAAAAAAATAAAATGTGAAAAAAAAAAAAAGAATCTCCTGGTTCCACGTAGGTGGTCAGGGCTACGGACACAGTGGGTCCCACCATCCCTGCACGGTCCCCACCTGCCGGGCACCCTGAGGCAGGACTGGGGGGCAAAAGCTCTGCTGACCCCAGGTGGGGACCCCGTGCCCCAGCCTCCTCCTTCACAAACTGGGGATCACGGTCACCCTACTTCAGGGCCCCTGCAAGGATGCGGTGACTGAGGCTTGTTGCGTGTTCAGCCTGAGAAAAGTCTTGCAAGTGTCATTGTTGTTCGCCAGCAAACAGGGTGGGTGTGCATGTGGGCCCGCGTGTGCGTTTACTGATTTACACGCATCCTCGTTGGACAAAGGAGGAAACTGGGGCTTGGCGGGTGGGGGTAACAAACAACGTCCAGGAAGTCGGCGTGGCGGTGTCAGGTTGTCCGAGTGTGGTTGAGATGCTCTCGGCCTTTCTGTCCACCAGGCCTGTCCCCCGGCACTGCCATGACCTGAAGGAGGAGAGAACAGCCCCCTTTAGAGAGCCAGTGGGAAACGTCAGAAGCAGCTGCCCTCGGCCAGCTTCACCCACTCTTGGGAAATGGGCACCACACAGTGGAGCCAGAAGGAGGCTTAGCCCAGCTGTAAGCTGGGAAACTGGTCCCTCTGAGCTTCTGATCCTTACATCAGATGAGAACAAGACTTCTTGCTATACATCATCTATAGGGTTGTAGTGAAGACTAAAGGAGATGCTAAGCAGTACAGTTCCTGGTAAAGTTACACAGATGAAGTGTCGGGGGTTTGTTCTGGTTTTGCCCAGAGGTTGCTCTGAGCCCTGGTTCCCACAGAGCAGCCCTGGGACCTCGGTCCAAATCCCCGGCACCTCCCTGACTCTGCTTCCTCATTGGTGACATTGGCGTGAGCACACCCCCTCCCGGCAAACCCCAGCGCTCACATCCTATGCCATGATCCCCCATTTTTCTCCCTTCCGAGGTGCTGAAAATTGCATCTGTGTGCCCCAGAGCGCAGGGAGGATTGGACCTCTCCAAAGCTCGCATAGCTGTTTAAATTCCATTGCAGACTTCAGCCCTTCCCCGCAGCACTGGTGCTGATGAAACAGAGCAGAGCCTGGTGTTTCCTTCCCGGGGCAGCTCTCAGCTGAACAGCCCAGGCTGGGAGTCGGCCTCCCCACTGCACGTGTGTGTCCTGTGTAGCTACACACATGGCTCTGATCTCACAAGTGCCTTTCCAGAGAGGAAATATCTGACTGAGCAAATGCTCCTGGGATAGTGATTCTGCAAGCTTTGATATAAAATAATATTTATGAAATATCCTAGGCTTTGGGTTGGAAGTGAAACATGAGGGTCATAAATGTTTCATCTCCCTCATTAGGCAAAGCGTCCTCGTGTCCCATAAAGTAGGTCTGCAGCTCCATCTGTCACATTGTTCTGTGATTATCTGGAAACCCGTAGTGAGTCCCTTTTGCAGGAGTGATGACTCAAGATGAAATTTATAACTAGGAAATGCAGAAGCCCATCTATCCTCCGATACTTACAGAAGTGCTGGGGACATGAAACAGAGGATGCTCTGGGGTTCTGCCCCAGCAGCTGCAGCCCACGATGAACCTGACTGGGGCATGTACGGCCCGTGCAGTGCCCCCCCAACACCCCTTCCTCTGCCCCTCTCCATCCCTGAGCTGCCTGTCCCCAGGAGCCCCGGGCACTGCAGGGAGGCGGTGGGGACGGAATTTCCCAGGATTCAGTCAATCCAGTCTGATGGGATTATTGAAGCATTACCCTCAGGGACCTGCTCATTCCCTTCGGCAAAAGGCTCAGTCCTCATATATTATCCCCTCTTCCCGCTTTCCTCCCAGATGGCTGGGCAACCTCGTCTCCCCTGTGGCCTCCAGAGACCCTCTGGTCCTGACCTCACAGCAGCTGATGGGGCCAACCCCAGAGCAGCTGAGGACTTACAGGGCCTGTCCAGAGTGGGGGCATTGTGCCTCTACAGGGTCCTTGCTCTGATCCCTCATACCACACAGTCTTCCACCCATCGGTGAGCCCTACCAGGGGTATGAGGACATGGCCGGGTCCCAGCTTCACGCTGTAGTGGAAGGGGCCACACGGGGGACCAGCGACAGTTACAAACTGCACTGGGGACCAGGCTTCACAGAAGAGGCATCCGTTTCTTAGCAGCAGAAGAGAGAAGATTGACATCAACACTGGTGACATCTCCCTTTATCACGGGTGGTGGTGCTGACTGGGACAAGCAAAGGGTTGGGGTCCTTTTCACTCTCAGAGAAGTGAGTGATCAGTTTGCCATCAAAAGGATGCTGTAAAGCAAAGATCCTGGATGTGACCTCTCCCGTGAAGCCCTCCAGGGTTCCTGGTCAGTGGGCAGCACAAGGGGAGGGAAGCTTGACAAACTGTCACAGACCAGAGGAGGTTACAGAGACATGACACCTAAATGTAATCTAGGAACCTAGACAGGATCCTGGAACAGAGAAGAGCATTGCGGGAAACTGATGAAATTTGAGTACAGAATGCAGGTTACTGGTAACGTACCACTGTTGGTTCCTGGAGCAGACCCAGCTGTAGTAAGATGTCGGCAACGGGGGAAACGGGAACGGTGTGTCTGAACTCTCTGCATCTCTGTAAACTCTGACCTAAACCTAAGACTATCCAAATATTAGCTGCTTTCTAAAAAATTAGATGAATCACAACTAAAACAGTATTAACCCATTTATATAAATAAGACTAACAAAGAGACGAAAAAAAAAGTCTAGGGCTCTCCTGGTGGCGCAGTGGCAGAGAGTCCGCCTGCCGATGCAGGAGACACGGGTTCGTGCCCCGGTCCGGGAAGATCCCACATGCCGCAGAGCGGCTGGGCCCGTGAGCCATGGCCGCTGAGCCTGCGCGTCCGGAGCCTATGCTCCGCAACGGGAGAGGCCACAGCAGTGAGAGGTCCGCGTATCGCAAAAAAAAAAAAAAAAAGTCTAACCTGCACAACACCTGGACCCTGTAATTTCAAAGAGCAGTTAAGACAGCACAGATGGAATCAAAAGCAGATAACGACTTCGCCAAACGTCAGTTACCTCAGATTTGGGACTAAGGATGCTGAAATGATCAGTGGCTGTACATGGAGTAATTAATTATAAAAGATTAACTAGACTATGATTCAATTTAAAATTAGAGTTTCGAGGTATGCTTCAAGATGGCAGAAGAGTAAGACGTGGAGATCACCTTCCTCCCCACAAATACATCAGAAATACATGTACACGTGCAACAGCTCCTACAGAACACCTACTGAAGGCTGGCAGAAGCCCTCAGACCTCCCAAAAGGCAAGAAACTCCCCACGTACCTGGGTAGGGCTAAAGAAAAACAAGAGAAAACAGAGACAAAAGAATAGGGACGGGACCTGCACCAGTGGGAGGGAGCTGTGAAGGAGGAAAGGTTTCCACACACTAGGAGCCCCTTCACTGGTGGAGATGGGGGTGGTGGGGGGAAGCTTCGGGGCCGCGGAGGAGAGCGCAGCCACAGGGGTGCGGAAGGCAAAGCGGGGAGATTCCCGCACAGAGGATCGGTGCCGACCGGCACTCACCAGCCCGAGAGGCTCGTCTGCTCACCCGCTGGGGCGGGCGGGGCTGTGAGCTGAGGCTCGGGCTTCGGTCGGACCACCGGGAGAGGCCTGGGGTTGGCGGCGTGAACACAGCCTGAAGGGGGTTAGTGCACCACGGCTAGCCGGGAGGGAGTCCGGGGAAAAGTCTGGACCTGCCGAAGAGGCAAGAGACTTTTTCTTCCCTCTTTGTTTCCTGGTGCGCGAGGAGAGGGGATTAAGAGCGCTGCTTAAAGGAGCTCCAGAGACGGGCGCGAGCCGCGGCTAAAAGCGCAGACCCCAGAGACGGGCGGGAGACGCTAAGGCTGCTGCTGCCGCCACCAAGAAGCCTGTGTGCGAGCACAGGTCACTATCCACACCCCCCTTCTGGGGAGCCTGTGCAGCCCGCCACTGCCAGGGTCCCGGGATCCAGTGACGACTTCCCCTGGGAGAACGCACGGCACGCCTCAGGCTGGTGCAACGTCACCGGCTCTGCCGCCGCAGGCCCGCCCCGCACTACGTGCCCCCCCCACCCCCACCCCCCGGCCTGAGTGAGCCAGAGCCCCCGTATCAGCGGCTCCTTTAACCCCGTCCTATCCGAGCGAAGAACAGACGCCCTCCGGCGACCTACACGCAGAGGCGGGGCCAAATCCAAAGCTGAGCCCGGGAGCTGTGCGAACAAAGAAGAGAAAGGGAAATCTCTCCCAGCAGCCTCAGGAGCAGCGATTAAATCTCCACAATCAACTTGATGTACCAGCATCTGTGGAAGACCTGAATAGACAACGAATCATCCCAAGTTGAGGAGGTGGATATTGGGAGCTACTGTAGACTTGGGGTCTGCTTTCTGCATCTAACTTGTTTCTGGTTTTATGTTTATCTTAGTTTAGTATTTAGAGTTTATCATCATTGGTAGATTTGTTTATTGAATTGGTTGCTCTCTTCCTTTTTATATAGATATATATACTTTTTTCCTTTTTCTCTTTTTGTGAGTGTGCATGTGTATGCTTCTTTGTGTGATTTTGTCTGTATAGCTTTGCGTTTACCATTTGTCCTAGAGTTCTGTCTGCCCATTTTTTGTTTTTTTCTTTAGTATAGTTTTTAGCACTTGTTATCATTGGTGGATTTGTTTTCTGCTTTGGTTGCTCTCTTTTTTCTTTTTTTAAAATTACTTAAAAATTTTTTTATTCTAATAATTTTAAAAAATTTTAATTTGGATAACTTTTATTTTTTAAATAACTTTATTTTATTTTATTTGTTTCTTTCTTTCTTCCTTTTTTTCTCCCTTTTCTTCTGACCCATGTGGCTGACTGGGTCTCGGTGCTCCAGCCGGGTGTGAGGCCTGTGCCTCTGACATGGGAAAGCCGAGTACAGGACATTGGTCCACCATAGACCTCCCAGCTCCACGCAATATCAAATGGCAAAAGCTCTCCCAGAGCTCTCCATCTCAACACTAAGACCCAGATCCACTCAATGACCAGCAAGCCACAGTGCTGCACACCCTATGCCAAACCACTAGCAAGACAGGAACACAACACCACCCATTAGCAGAGAGGCTGCCTAAAATCATAATAAGGTCACAGACACCCCAAAACACATGACCGGATGCAGTCTTGCCTACCAGAAAGACAAGATCCAGCCTCATCCACCAGAACACAGGCACCAGTCCCCTCCACCAGGAAGCCTACACAACTCACTGAACCAACCTTAGCCACTGGGGGCAGACACCAAAAACAGTGGGAAGTATGAACCTGCAGCCTGCGAAAAGGACACCCCAAACACAGTTAAGCAAAGTGAGAAAACAGAGAAACACACAGCAGATGAAGGAGCAAGGCAAAAACCCACCAGACCTAACAAATGAAGAGGAAATAGGCAGTCTACCTGAAAAAGAATTGAGAATAATGATAGTAAAGATAATCCAAAATCTTGGAAATAGAATGGACAAAATACAGGAAATGTTTAACAAGGACCTAGAAGAACTAAACAGCAAACAAACAGTGATGAACAACACAATAAATGAAATTAAAAATTCTCTAGAAATAATCAACAGCAGAATAACTGAGGCAGAAGAACAGATAAGTGACCTGCAAGATAAAATAGTGGAAATAACTACCACAGAGCATAATAAAGAAAAAAGAAAGAAAAGAATCGAGGACTGTATCAGAGACCTCTGTGACAACATGAAACACACCAACATTCGAATTATAGGGGTCCCAGAAGAAGAAGAGAAAAAGAAAGGGACTAATAAAATATTTGAAGAGATTATAGTTGAAAACTTCCCTAATATGGGAAAGGACATAGTCAATCAAGTCCAGGAAGTGCAGAGAGTCCCATACAGGATAAATCCAAGGAGAAACAAGCCAAGACACATATTAATCAAACAATCAAAAATGAAATACAAAGAAAAATTATTAAAAGCAGCAAGAGAAAAACAACAAATAACATACAATGGAATCCCCATAAGGTTAGCAGCTGATCTTTCAGCAGAAACTCTGCAAGCCAGAAGGGAGTGGCAGGACATATTTAAAGTGATGAAAGGGAAAAACCTAAAATCAAGATTACTCTACCCAGCACGGATCTCATTCAGATTCCACAGAGAAATTAAAACCTTTACAGACAAGCAAAAGCTAAGAGAATTCAGCACCACCAAACCAGCTTTACAGCAAATGCTAAAGGAACTTCTCTAGGCAGGAAACTCAAGAGAAGGAAAAGACCTACAATAACAAACCAAAAACAATTAAGAAAATGGTCATAGGAACATACATGTCGATAACTACCTTAAATGTAAATGGATTAAATGTTCCAACCAAAAGACATAGACTGGCTGAATGGATACAAAAACAAGACCCATATATATGCTGTCTACGAGACACCCACTTCGGACCTATGGACACATACAGACTGAAAGTGAGGGGATGGAAAAAGATATTCCATGCAAATGGAAATCAAAAGAAAGCCGGAGTAGCAATTCTCATATCAGACAAAATAGACTTTAAAATAAAGACTATTACAAGAGACAAAGAAGGACACTACATAATGATCAAAGGATCAATCCAAGAAGAAGATAGGACAACTGTAAATATTTATGCACCCAACATAGGAGTACCTCAAAACATAAGGCAAATGCTAACAGCCATAAAAGGGGAAATCAACAGTACCACAATCATAGTAGGGGACTTTAACACCCAACCTTCACCAATGGACAGATCATCCAAAATGAAAATAAATAAGGAAACACAAGCTTTAAATGATACATTAAACAAGATGGACTTAATTGATATTTATAGGACATTCCATCCAAAAACAACAGAATTCACTTTCTTCTCAAGTGGTCATGGAACATTCTCCAGGATAGATCATATCTTGGATCACAAATCAAACCTTGGTAAATTTAAGAAAATTGAAATCGTATCAAGTATCTTTTCCGACCACAACACTATGAGATTAGATGTCAATTACAGGAAAAAATCTGTAGAAAATACAAACACATGCAGGCTAAACAATACACTACTAAATAACCAAGAGATTGCTGAAGAAATCAAAGAGGAAATCAAAAATACCCAGAAACAAATGACACTGAAAACACGACGGCCCAAAACCTATGGGATGCAGCAAAAGTAGTTCTAAGAGGGATGTTTATAGCAATACAATCCTACCTCAAGGAACAAGAAACGTCTCAAATTAAACAACCTAACTTTACACCTAAAGCAAGTAGAGAAAGAAGAACAAAAAAACCCCAAAGTTAGCAGAAGGAAAGAAATCATAAAGATCAGATCAGAGGGCTTCCCTGGTGGCGCAGTGGTTGAGAGTCCGTCTGCTGATGCAGGGGACACGGGTTCGTGCCCCGGTCCGGGAGGATCCCACATGCCGCAGAGCGGCTGGGCCCGTGAGCCATGGCCGCTGAGCCTGCGCGTCCGGAGCCTGTGCTCTGCAGCGGGAGAGGCCACAACAGTGAGAGGCCAGCGTACCACAAAACAAACAAACAAACAAAAAAACCAGATCAGAAATAAATGAAAAAGAAATGAAGGAAATGATAGCAAAGATCAATAAAGCTAAAGCTGGTTCTTTGAGAAGATAAACAAAATTGATAAACCGTTAGCCAGACTCATCAAGAAAAAAAGGGAGAAGACTCAAATCAATAGAATTAGAAATGAAAAAGGAGAAGTAACAACTGACACTGCAGAAATACAAAGGATCATGAGAGATTACTACAAGGAACTCTATGCCAATAAAGTGGACAGCCTGGAAGAAATGGACACATTCTTAGAAAAGCACAACCTTCTGAGACTGAACCAGGAAGAAATAGAAAATATAAACAGACCAATCACAAGCACTGAAATTGAAACTGTGATTAAAAATCTTCCAACAAACAAAAGCCCAGGACCAGGTGGCTTCACAGGTGAATTCTATCAAACATTTAGAGAAGAGCTAACACCTATCCTTCTCAAACTCTTCCAAAATATAGCAGAGGGAGGAACACTCCTAAACTCATTCTACGAGGCCACCATCACCGTGATACCAAAACCAGACAAAGATGTCACAAACAAAGAAAACTACAGGCCAATATCACTGATGAACATAGATGCAAAATTCTTCAACAAAATACTAGCAAACAGAATCCAACAGCACATTAAAAGGATCATACACCATGATCAAGTGAGGTTTATTCCAGGAATGCAAGTGTTCTTCAAGATATGCAAATCAATCAATGTGATAAACCATATTAACAAACTGAAGGAGAAAAACCATATGATCATCTCAATAGATGCAGATAAAGCTTTTGACAAAATTCAACACCCATTTATGATAAAAACTCTCCAGAAAGTAGGCATAGAGGGAACTTACCTCAACATAATAAAGGCCATATATGACAAACCCACAGCCAACATTGTTCTCAATGGTGAAAAACTGAAACCATTTCCTCTAAGATCAGGAACAAGACAAGGTTGTCCACTCTCACCACTATTATTCAACATAGTTTTGGAAGTTTTAGCCACAGCAATCAGAGAAGAAAAAGAAATAAAAGGAATCCAAATCAGAAAAAAAGAAGTAAAGCTGTCACTGTTTGCAGATGACATGATACTATACATAGAGAATCCTAAAGATGCTACCAGAAAACTACTAGAGCTAATCAATGAATTTGGTAAAGTAGCAGGATACAAAGTTAATGCACAGAAATCTGTTGCATTCCTATATCCTAATGATGAAAAATCTGAAAGAGAAATTAAGGAAACACTCCCATTTACCACTGCAACAAAAAGAATAAAATACCTAGGAATAAACCTACCTAAGGAGACAAAAGACCTGTATGCAGAAAACTATAAGACACTGATGAAAGAAATTAAAGGTGATACAAACAGATGGAGAGATATACCATGTTCTTGGATTGGAAGAATCAATGTTGTGAAAATGACTATACTACCCAAAGCAATCTACAGATTCAATGCAATACCTATCAAACTACCAATGGCATTTTTCACAGAACTAGAACAAAAAATTTCACAATTTGTATGGAAACACAAAAGACCCGGAATAGCCAAAGCAATCTGGAGAAAGAAGAACAGAACTGGAGGAATCAGGTTCCCGTACTACAGACTATACTGTAAAGCTATAGTAATCAAGACAGTATGCTACTGGCACAAAAACTGAAGTTATAGATCAATGGAACAGGATGGAAAGCCCAGAGATAAACCCACGCACATATGGTCACCTTATTTTTGATAAAGGAGGCAAGAATATATAATGGAGAAAAGACAGCCTCTTCAATAAGTGGTGCTGGGAAAACTGGACAGCTACATGTGAAGGAATGAAATCAGAACACTCCCTAACATCATACACAAAAATAAATTCAAAATGTATTAAAGACCTAAATGTAAGGGCAGACACTATAAAACTCTTAGAGGAAAACATAGGCAGAACACTATGACATAAATCACAGCAAGACCCTTTTTGACCCACCTCCTACAGAAATGGAAATAAAAACAGAAATAAACAAATGGGACCTAATGAAACTTAAAAGCTTTTGCACAGCAAAGGAGACCATAAACAAGACGAAAAGACAACCCTCAGAACGGGAGAAAATATTTGCAAATGAAGCAACTGACAAAGGATTAATCTCCAAAATTTACAAGCAGCTCGTGCAGTTCACTATCAAAAAAACAAACAACCCAATCCAAAAATGGGCAGAAGACCTAAACAGACATCTCTCCAAAGAAGATATACAGATTGCCAACAAATACATGAAAGGATGCTCAACATCACTCATCATTAGAGAAATGCAAATCAAAACTACAATGAGGTATCACCTCACACCAGTCAGAATGGTCATCATCAAAAACCCTACAAACAATAAATGCTGGAGAGGGTGTGGAGAAAAGGGAACCCTCTTGCACTGTTGGTGGGAATGTAAATTGAGACAGCCACTATGGAGAACAGTATGGAGGTTCCTTAAAAAACTAAAAATAGAACTACCATACGACCCAGCAATCCCACCACTGGGCATATACCCTGAGAAAACCATAATTCAAAAAGAGTCATGTACCACAATGTTCATTGCAGCTCTATTTACAATAGGCAGGACATGGAAGCAACCTAAGTGTCTATCGACAGTTGAATGGATAAAGAAGATGTGGCACATATACACAATGGAATATTACTCAGCCATAAAAAGAAACGAAATTGAGTTATTTGTAGTGAGGTAGAAGGACCTAGAGACTGTCATGCAGAGTGAAGTAATTAAGAAAGAGAAAAACAAATACTGTACGCTAACACATATATAAGGAATCTAAAAAGAAAAAAAAAAAAGGTTCTGAAGAACCTATGGGCAGGACAGGAATAAAGATGCAGATGTAGAGAATGGACCTGAGGACACGGGGAGGGGGAAGGGTAAGCTGGGACGAAGTGAGAGAGTGGCATGGACATATATACACTACCAAATGTAAAATAGATAGCTAGTGGGAAGCAGCCGCATAGCACAGGGAGATCAGCTCGGGGCTTTGTGTCCACCCAGAGGGGTGGGATAGGGAGGGTGGGAGGGAGACGCAAGAGGGAGGGGATATGGGGATATATGTATATGTATAGCTGATTCACTTTGTCATAAAGCAGAAACTAACACAGCATTGTAAAGCAATTATATTCCAATAAAGATGTTAAAAATAAATTTGAGTTTCAAATCTTGCTGCCTTTTCTCCTGGGGAATCCCGGTTGAATCTATCTGTGAACTGTGAATTGAATTGGCAGTGACACCCGAGGAATTTGAATCAGAAAGTTCTCCTCCAGGAAGGGGTGACCAGCCCGCACTTCTCCTCTCTTTGCTTTCGGCTACCTGATGGGACCTAACCCACCGGCAGCAGCAGCAGCGAATCCTAGGTTGTGGGAGCTGAACGGGGATTTACAGTTTTGGAGCTTGAACTCGGAAGGCGCTGGTGAAGATGACGTGGGTGATGCTGGGAGGGGCCGCATTTTCCCACGGCCGTTTCTCCGCGGAGATGGTCCTTGGATGCTCACTCGGCCTTGGCAGCGGGGTTGCCGACTTCCAGTCCCGCTGCGTCTGAGTGGCAGCTCAGTGGGAAACCCAGCTCAGCACAATGAAAGCCCTGGTCCTCAAGGCTGAGGCAGGAGTACACGCAGCTCTTTTCCCAGGCCTCCCGAGGAAGGGGGAGGGGCAAGGCCACGGGTGCTGTGAAACTGCCCTCTTTCCGGCAGGCGTCCCGCTGTTCCATTTCCCATCGCCTTCAGTAAGCAAGCATTCACACGCTAAAAGTGGTAACATCAGGGTTTTGACAGTGTGTTTGATTTTGTCTTCCTAAGAAAGGATTTGTGATGAAGACAAAGGTTCCTTTCATCCCATTCTGGGGAGGTTGGCAGGGAAGAGGTTACATCCCCAGCGAGGGGCTGAAATTTTATTCCAAGTGAGCTGGGCAGTCATTGGGAGGTGCAGCCATTCAAGGACGGTGTGTGCTCTGGAACACAAGAGGCTTGCCTGGAACTGGGGGAAAGTTTATGAGCTCTATCTTCTCCCTCATAAATTTTCATAGCGTGGTAGAAAATTAGGGTCAAAAGAAACAATTTCCCACGGTAAGATGGAATTAGGTTTTAATTTGGGAAGGGGGTCCTGGCACTCTGGGCCATCACTGTAGCATGATTAATTAATTAATAAATATTGATTTGGTATTGTACTAGGAATAATGGTGAACAAGACTCAGCCCCTGCCCTTAAGACGCGTATAGCCTGGTGCTGGAGAGAGGCAGTAACAGGTGCTGGTTGCAAAAGATTTGCTCCAATTTCACCTGGCTTTGATAAGTTTTATTAACTCACCCCAAGTGGAAACATCTACAGAATGATACCCACATATTCCCTGGTACTGAGATCCTGCAGCTCTTTACGTGGTGAACACTCCTTCAAGCATCTTTAAAGTGTCCGTGATTTAAGAACAACTCTTTCTGTTGGCGCTAGTGAATTAACCAAGGTCCACACCTACCCACTCAGGTGCCGGGAAAGTTGGGGCACACACAGTTTGATTTGGTGAACCCCCCTGTTCATCTTTCTATGTCTTTTCCACTCTCTTGAGGATTCCAAAATCTCTCATTCTCTCTCCCCACTCCATCCTCTCAGGAAAAGAATCTGAAACTTAACCCACACCGAACTAATGAACTAATGAAGCTCAAAGTGTGCTGCAATGAGGGGCAAAGTTGTTTTCATGGTTTTGGCCTAAGTTCCCCTAAATTCCACATAGGTGGTTAATATATGTGGCATAACAGAATAAATGAACACACAAGCAAAAAATAAAATAAAACAATAAGATGTATTGGAAAGCCCAAAAAGGGAAGGGGAGTTAGGCAGACAGAACGGTAGCATTCTAGTGCTCCAAGGAAGGTCATTAAGCAATCAACAAACACACACACAAAGAAAATATACTATAACAGCAAAAAATGTAGAGATTTTCAGAATCATCCAGGCCAAAGACGGTAAACAACCTGATCCCAGCACAAAAGGGGAAGCAGAGTTAGGCAGACAGAACAGTAGCACTCTCACATTCCAAGGAAGATCATTAAGCAATCAACAAACACACACAAAGAAAATATAACAGCGAAATAAGTAGCGATTTTCAGAAACAAAGATCATCCATCCCAAGAGAAGACAGTAAACTACCTGAACCCAACACGTGTACACACTACACTGCCCTTCATTCATTTTGCCAAAGCGTTACCATGGCCTGAGGCCTGCAGCAGCCACAGGCTCACAGGCGTCTGGAGCCACTGGGTCAGAAGGTGACCCTCCTGGCAGAAACCCTTTGACAGAATTTTGTACCCAGCGTGTGTGTTGCTCTTCCCGTGGAAGCTGAGCCTCTGATCTGGGATGTCGCTGCCCGGAGAGGTTAGGGCGTTTAAAGTCACCACAATCTCCCAATGCCTTTGCCACCTACCTGCACCCCCTTCTCCCGTCCGGTTCCACTCATGCGATCTATCACTTCCAGAGACCAATTAACTCTCGATTTCTTTTCCAAAAAGAAAAGCTTAAAGGTCTTAAATTATTCAACTTGCGCCAAGTGATATCGACCCCTTGAGTAATTCTCTTGTCAAGCTGCCCTTTAAACAGCACGAGAACACTGTGCTGTATTTTCATCACCCCACTCTTCACCCGCCCCTGCACACACCCCTGCTTTATCCAAGTGACTCTCACCTTTAAGATCAGTTTCAAGCAGGGCAGCTTCCTCAGCCTGTGCACTTCCCCGTGGGCAGGTGCTGTGCGGTAGACTTCCCAGAGTGAGGAAGAGGGAGAACCACATTGATGGGAAATCATAAGTTTCTTAATGAAGAAGGTTCTGGTCCCACTTCTGAATTAAGACAAACAGTTTGGTTCAGACCAGACAAAGAATGCAGCAGCATGCTGGTGTAGAAGCAAGCTCTCAATTTTTAGATATTAGTTATCTGCATCCAGCCAGTTTGCTGATTCTTTATCAGGAAATGCTTCTTCAGTTGATTGTCTGGGGTTTCCTTAGGTAGTCAACAATATTGGCTGTGCGTTTTCCCCCCTCCTTTTAGGTAATTATATATCTTATTTCCATTTGATATCTAAGTGCATTGCCCAGAGCTTCCAGGAAATGGTGAGTAATAATAACGATATCAGACATGCTTGGTTTACCCACGGTTTTAATGGAAATACTTCTAGGGTTTCACAGTTAAGTCAGCTGTTGCTCAATAAAGCTACATATTCTATCCCACATTTGCACCTTCTTATCTCTAGTGTTTTAAGGCTTTTTCTTATCTCAATAGGGCAAGAGCCTTGAACTTCACAAATCTCTTCAGCATCTAATGAACTTTTCCTTTTATGTTACCAATATGATTTATTAATATATTAGTATTAGTGTAGTTATTCTTGTATTCCGATAGTAAATCCTACATGATCATAATAAATGATTCTTTAAATGTGCTGTTAAATTTAATTGGCTAGTATCTTATGTAGGATTTCACACCTATGTTAAAAGGTCAGGTTGATCTACAGATTTCTATTCTGAAGTTTGGGGAAAATAAATCTTTAACAAATTTTTTTAAAATTTTTAATTATTGGACTATTCAAGTTTTCCATTTTGTCCGGTTAAAAATTCTTCTGTTTATTAGCATTTATTGTATTTTATAATCTTTTAAAACTCCTCCATACTTATTCATTCCTTCCTTCAATAAATACTGTGTTTAACTTTGTAAACTCAATTCATAATAAGGACTCTGCCAGGGAGACTTGACATTTTAGGGGTTAAATCACTGTGCCTGGTGTTGATTTAGGTGCTGATGATACAGTCGTGAAAATACCCAGAGATCTTTTCTGATGGAGCTTGCATCCTAGTGAGGGAAACCATAGACGAAGTAAACAAATTGATAGCAGACAGTGACATGAAGATGACAAAGCGAGGGCTTGTGATGCGGACAGGAGAACGTGGCTGCCTGGGACACAGTGCTCAGAGGAGCTGGGGTTTCGTGGGAAGCAGGCCTGTGAAGGCCAAGGGCCAGCAATGCCAAGGCTCCAAAGCCAGAACGTGCGTGGTAGGTTAAAGGACAAAAGGAAGGGCAGGAAAGGGCTTCCCTGGTGGCACAGTGGCTGGGAATCCGCCTGCCAATGCAGGGGACGCGGGTTCGAGCCCTGTTCTGGGAGGATCCCACATGCTGCGGAGCAACTGAGCCCGTGCTCCACAACTACTGAGCCCGCGTGCTGCAACTACTGAAGCCTGTGCACCCACGCGCCTGGAGCCTGAGCTCCGCAACAGGAGAGGCCACCGCAATGAGAAGCCCGCGCACCGCAACGAAGAGTAGCCCCCGCTCGCTGCAGCTAGAGAAAGCCCACGTGCAACAACGAAGACCCGAGGCAGCCAAAAGGAAATTTAAAAATTAAAAAAAAAGAAGGGCAGGAAGGAAAGGCAGGCAGGTGATGAGCAAGGAGGCCAAGAGACAGGCACAGGTGAAGTCCCTCTTGGGTATCTCTGGAAGGCTGGATGGATTGCTAAGGGCAACGGGAAGATGCTGGAGGACTTTTCGCATGGCTGGACAGGATCCACGCACACTTTCAGAAGGGCAGTCTGGCTGTGGTAGGGGTGTTGGGGCAGAGAACCAGAGAGGCTGCGGGGAGACTAGTTCGGGGTTGAGGCGTTGCATGGGCAGGAGGTGAGGGTGTGGCCACGTCCCTCCTCTCATTTTGCTTGTTCTTTTCCTCCCCTGAGTAGATATTCTGGAAGTATGCCTGCTTGATTGCTTTCATCTAAGAAGCAGCTCTTGGCTTTCCTGATGTACTCACTCTTCTGATGTTCTGTTATCGATAATTCATTAATGGTGTTTTAGCCTCTGTGATTGCCTTCTGTCTACTTTTCTTTTGACATCCTGTTCCTTTTGCTCTCTTCTGAGTCTTAGCTCATTCGTGTTTTGCTTTCTTTAAAAACAAAAACATTTAGAGATTTCAGTGTATCCTATAAATCTGATAGATAGCAAAACCTTAGTTTCAGCAGACATTGCCAGTTAGGGCATTAACATCAGGGATCCAAAGTTCACTAGATCAAGGTCCAACATGGACAACTGTGATTCTTTTTGAACCCTCCCCCCTTTGAGTAACTCTCCACCCTACTGAAACAGAGCAGGACCCTGTGGTCCTCGCCCCCCATGTCCTCAGCCTTCCTCTTGTCTGTGGAAAAACTGTAGGCAAAGAATAAGTTTAAATCAGAGAAGTGAGAAAATGCAGAAACAAAGGAAAACAGCCCAACAAGACAAAACAATAATAGTTTAGTCAGTAAGCAAAGTCAGGGACCTTTAGTTCCTCGTCAAGGAATATTCTGAGCCCTATCCTGTGAGCTGTCTTATAGATGCTGAAACCCTCACCAGATGGAAGAAGTTAACTACGTGATGACCAGACGGTAGCCATGACAGAAGCTGCCACAATTCCAAGAACTGGCTTCAAGGAAATGGGCACAAACCGACCCTGGAACTGCAGACTAACTACTTAAAACAATCAAGATGACGCTGATCAGACCACCAGTGACCAATTTCAAGATGACTGTCAGAGCCGACTGTGCTGTTTTCTGCAGGTAGCCCCTCCCTCCGACTATAAAAGCTCTTGTCCGCTGGTTGTCAGTGGCGGGAGTCGGCCTTTGGACAGGAGTCTGCCCTCCCCGCTCTGGTTGCCAGCATCCGAAACAAAGCAGACTTTCCTTTCCACCAACCTTGCCTCTTTATTGGCTTTTGAGCAGCGAGCTGCCAGACCCCACTTTGCGTTACACTATGGAACGCAGCCTGCCTAACCCATATTAAATGATAATCCCAGATGCCTTCCCAGTCCCCTGTGCCAGGACACGGGCGTTAGACTCTAAGTTAGAAGCCAGGGAAGGGAGAACCAGGGCTGCGCACACCTGCTGGGAAGTGGCAGCAAGGGCCACCTTCACACACAGGGGCCAAGGAGCTGATGAGAGCTGATGGGAAGAAAAGTTCCACAAAGGAGAGACAACCAAACACGTCCAAGGTCCCTAGAAGACCAGATAAGGGGGGCAAAGAGAATTGGCCACTGGAGGTGGCAACAGGGAGGCCACGGGAGGGGAAGCCCTTTCCGATGGTGTGAACAGGGAAGGCCGGCCATCACCTGTAGGAAGGAGGTACCACGGAAAGTCGGAGGTTTGCGGGAAGGAGGCTGTGAGAACCCCCTGGAGAGAGACCATCCTCTGCTGCGCTTGCCAACTTTTTGAGATTTTCTGAACATCTGAAAATTTTTTAGCAGCCAATCTCCATGGCATGTGTGTGTGTGTTTGTTTCAGAGAATGCAAGAATACAAGTTAGATAAATTGCATCCTAGTCTAAAGCCAGTATGAGGAGAGAGAACCGTGGGTCGCCAGGAAGGTCCCCAGGTCCCAGGGTCTACGGAGGGAAATTCAGGACTGTGATCCCTCCGGTCCTGAGCAAAGCAGAACCATCCCCTAGACATGGCCTCATCTTCCATCAGGAAATTGGACTTCATATGTTTGGAAATTGAATTTCACTGATGTGGACGCCCAGTATATTTTTTCCCTCCAATATAGCTTTATAACTGCAAAAGCTAGTGGAGGCTATCTAACCAACCCCATTTTGCTTTTGCTGAATACAGCACATCTCCCTCCTGGTGAGCACGTGTTTTAGCTGTCTCCATCCGAGGCCCCCGCTTCCCTCCGTGGGCCAATGCCTATCTTTTCATAAATTAATTAATTAATTTAATTTTTGGCTGCATTGGGTCTTCATTGCTGCGTGCAGGCTTTCCCTAGTTGAGGCGAGCAGTGGTTACTCTTCGTTGCGGTGCGCAGGCTTCTCATTGTGGTGGCTTCTCTTGTTGCGGAGCATGGGCTCTAGGCACGCGGGCTTCAGGAGTTGTGGCGCACAGGCTTCAGGAGTTGTGGCTCGAGGGCTCAGTAGTTGTGGCACATGGGCTCAGTAGTTGTGGCACATGGGCTCAGTAGTTGTGGTGCGCGGGCTTAGTTGCTCCGTGGCATGTGGGATCTTCCTGGACCAGGGCTCGACCCCGTGTCCCCTGCATTGGCAGGCGGGTTCTTAACCACTGCGCCACCAGGGAAGCCCCACCAATGCTTATCTTTTTTTTTTTTTTTGCGGTACGCGGGCCTCTCACTGTTGTGGCCTCTCCCGTTGCGGAGCACAGGTTCTGGACGCGCAGGCTCAGCGGCCATGGCTCACGGGTCCAGCCGCTCCGTGGCATGTGGGATCCTCCCGGACCCGGGCACGAACCCGCATCCCCTGCATTGGCAGGCGGACTCCCAACCACTGCGCCGCCAGGGAAGCCCACCAATGCTTATCTTTGATGGTACTCCCATCCTATGGGCGAGCTGGAAAGAAGTCAAGAACAAAAATATTTGATGAGGCTGAAAGCAGGCTTTCCCTGTCAAAATGCTGTACTTTACCACCAAAAGTGAATCCCAGGCCTTAAAACCTTCCCTTGGAGCCCACACGCCCCAGACGACACTTGTAACCTTGTCGTTGGCTTTCTGGTGACTGATTTCCGGTGACTGACCCTCCCTTTTCCAGGAGTAAGAGTCTCCTCTCACACGTACAATGTTAAGTCCCCACGGCAGACAGCTAATTTTAAACTGAATCTACAGAGTGAATGCCAGATGCTAGAATCCTCGATTAAAGGGCTTTCACCCTATTCCTATTTACAAAAGGATATTTGACTACCTGACCCACATTCATTTTCCTGTCTGTGTTAACCACGAGGTGTCTACCTAGGAAGAAATAGACACAAAGGGTCTGTGTTCCGAGGATGAACGACTGTATTTGATTTTGGACGTGCAGCTCGCCATCGAGTGGGGATGTCTGCATCGGCTGCATCGGAGCCCTGGACAGACTTCAGGATAACCCTTTAAACAGCTTATTCTCATCCTCTTCCCAAACCCACTAGGAAAACATTGTGCTGAACAACTGAACATCCTGCAGGGCAACCTTTGAGGCCATAAATAGATGATGAAAATAGATAATCCAAATAAATAAAAAATTCTTTATCGCTTTTAACAGGGCCCATCTGAACTCAAATCAAGAGGCAGAGCCAGAAGAGATGGCCTTTCACGAGCACATACATGGGCCGGGGAGGAGGAACGTGGGTTAACTGTAGAGCCACGCAGAGCACTCGCCTTGTATCCAAAGGGTTTCTTCTCTGTAGTGACCTGTCCCCATGGAGAGCTTCCCAAAGGCAAAGGTCCCCGGGGCCTATTTTCTTAAGTGACTCTGTTGCCTTTTGCACTGTAATCCCTCTCCTTTCCAAATCTTCCCGGACTCCCGGCATCAGTCCTGCATTTGACCCATCACTGAGCGCCCACCGTGCACCAGGCCCTTGAGTCACATCACACACGACGCCCCTGTCCTCGCTCGTGACGCTGACGGTTTAAAAGGATCTCTCCAGGGACTTCCCTGGCGGTCGAGTGGTTAGGACTCCGCGCTTCCACTGCAGGGGGCACGGGTTCAATCACTGGTCGGGGAACTAAGATCCTGCAAGCCACGTGACACGGCCAAAAAATAAAAAGAAATAAAATGAAAGGATCTCTCTGGAGCTGTGCTGCAAGTGGACCAAAGGGCGGACCCAAGTTTGCTCCTGTCCATTCTCCTCCAGGAAGTTCCCAGGCAGCTCTGCCCAAGAGCCTTTCTACTCCATGGCTAACTCCGTTCCCCTGCCCATCTTGGCTCCCATGCCACCTCCTCCAGGAAGCCCACCATAGTCACCCTGTGCAACCCACAGCCTCCCCGCCTCCTAAGCCCTGTTCCTCTTCGCAGCCTTCAGTTTCTACCATACATACACATTGCTTTGAATGGTTTTATTTATTTTTTTAAATTAATTAATTCATTTATTTTGGGCTGCGTTGGGTCTTCGTTGCTGCACACAGGCTTTCTCTAGTTGCGGCGAGCAGGGGCTACTCTTCGTTGCAGTGCGTGGGCTTCTCATTGCAGTGGCTTCTTGTTGCAGAGCATGGGCTCTAGGCATGCAGGCTTCAGTAGTTGAGGCACACGGGCCTCAGTAGTTGTGGCTCGCAGGCTCTAGAGCACAGGGCTCAGTAGTTGTGGCGCACGAGATTAGCCGCTCCGCGGCATGTGGGATCTTCCCGGACCAGGGCTCAAATCCATGTTCCCTGCATCGGCAGGCGGATTCTTAATCACTGCACCACCAGCGAAGTCCTCAACGGTCTTAGTTTATTGATGGCCTCTTCCTCCCCAGCAGTCCCCTCTGAGTCTCCTGAAGTGTCTCTTGCCCCAGCCATACCTTCTAGTTCCCTCAGTTCTTTTCAACAACGAGTGATTTTCCGCCTGTTACATGTCAGACGCTGATGATACGAAGATGAAATAAGCCTTGAGTCCTTGTCCTGAAGGAGCTGACATGTTTGAGGGGGCAGGTGTGCAAACATCTCACCCCACGGTGCTACGCTCAAGATAACAGAGGTCTCTCTGAATTGCTGGGAGATCACAAGAGGACCACTCAGCCCCAACTGGGAGTGAAGGGAAGTCCTCCTGTTGATCACAAATTCAAGGATTCACTGGCCTAAGACGAAACTTGAAGGATGAGTAGAAGTTAGCCCAAAAGAAGGACTAGGTTACACTAGTAACCAATAAACTTGCCCCCAGCCGCAGGCGGGTCTCCTCAACCGCCAGCCCACGTCCAATGACTCCCCAGCACACCTGGAGTAAAATCCAAGGACCTCACCCGGGGCCGCGCCTACCTGCCCACCTCTCCTCCCCGCGCTACCCTCCCACATGATAAAGGGTTTTTTACTTTATCCTGAGTTCTCTTTTTAGGAAGACCAAGTTAAAAAATAAGACTATGATAATATGACTTTTAATGAATGAATGTCCTCTTAGTTTAAAAAAAAAAAGGTGACGCAACAGTGATGGGAAGAGTGGGATGCGGGAAACAGGGGCGCCCTGCACCGCGCCTCGCCCTTCCCTCCGCCAGTGTGGGGAGAGAGCCGCCCTGAGGCGATTAGACGCTAAGTGGGTGCCCTGCACTCCTCGACTGTTCATCGTTCACAAACTGCCCAGCGCAGACCTCTTTCCTGAGCCCTAGGCTCTCGGATCCAACTTCCCACTGACCATCTCTGCCTGCGTCTCCCACGGTGGCCTCTTAAATTCTTACGTGCAAAGTAGAACCTGTGGTCTCCCCTGTACACCCCACCCTTGCAGCTTTATTTCTCAACTGAAACTGATAACACCACCAGCGTCCCCGTCAGCAGAACCCCTCCCCCTCCCCCAACCGCACTTGGATGGGCCTTTGAGACCTTTCCATTCTCCCCGCTAAAACCTTCCCCACTCCTTCCCCTGTTGATGGCCTGGAGGTTAACGTTTTGAGCGGATCCTTTATCATCTTCACCTGAGCTACTGCACCGGCTTCCTCACTGGGACCTGCTGTCCCAGCCTGGATATCCCCCCACTTTCCCCCTGATAGAGGCTTGACTGACACCTGTTGAGTGGGACACGGCTTTGGGAGGTGCTCACGGGAGCCTGGAGGGAGGTGGGCGGAGCAAAGTCAGTACAAGGATGAGTTCCTGAGGTCACCTGGCTGGGCAGCCGGGCCCCTCCCACTCGTCAGGCATGTGCAGGTTGCCTCTCTGACTGTCCTCCGCCCAGGAGGGACCAGGAGACGCACTGACCTAGTGGCTCCCATCCTTCACCACTAGGGTGTGAAACCCTGCACTTTGGAGGCGCGGGGAAGGGGAGTGGAGCGAGGCACCAGGGGCATCGGACCCCCGCCCAATCGCATCCACCTTCCTTCCCAACGTCTTCCTAAAATAGAAACCTGCTCACACAGCCTCCCTTCATAAAGCCCTCCAGTTCACTGAGGCTCACAACACAGCACCACGCCCACTGGACTAGAGGATAAAGGCTGCCTGGTCGGGCCACCACTGCCCTCCCCACCTCGCCCCTCCCCCCAGACCCATCGCCCCGGCTCCGTGTCAGAGCACCTGCATCGCCTGCACTACTCGTCGTTCTTGTCCATCCTTCGTGTTTGTTCATCCGTCCACCTCTTCTCCTCCACCTGGTGGATTCCACTCATCGTCTAAAACTCAACCCAACTGCCAGGTCTCCTGTAGAATCTTCCCGGCTCCTACACACGTCCCCCGCCAGGCCCACAGAGAATCAGCTAAGGCTCCGCCCACCTCGTTCCTATAACACAGTTACGAGGAATAACGCACACAACTCAAATTCCACCTGTCCACTGTCTTGATTACATGCCCGTCTCTCCTCTACCAGCTACCCTTGAGGGCAGGAACTCCTGTGTCTTATTTTTGTATTTTTAGTGCCTTAAACAGGGTTTGGCCCATAGGTCATGCACAATGTTTGTTGAGTAACAGCATGAATTTGTCACTTATAATGAACCAGCCACTTTGCTAAGTAGTTGATGTGTATGTCACTTAAAGGCAGGCGGGAATCAAAAAGTTGCCCAAGTAAACTGCACCTGGGAGGCCACCACCAGTTGGGCAGGGCAGGCAAACACGGCCAGGCACATGCAAACAGCTGAAGACCCCCATCCCTCTACCGCTTGTCTCTCCCACCACAGACAGCAGCTTTCCCGCTTTGCTGTTCATGTTTTACCCTTTAAAATATAGTCCTGTGAGAGCAACTACTGTAAACTGTGTGAGTTCAAAATCCCCAGGAACTTGAAAATGCTTTAGAGAAAGAACTGGAGGGGAAATGAAGAGAGAATAGGAAATCAGGGTAAAGCATTCGGGGCAGCAACTAAGGAAGAAAGCACCAAACACAAGCTCTCCGCAAAGAGGACGGCGCTTTGTAGCAGCTGCTGAGGAAGGGGAACATTAAACGTCTATGAACGTTGCCCGTTTTCAGAAACCACTTGGCTGGGAGCGCCTGACCTGCTTTCTGAAGCTGCGGTCCCGGCCCTTGGGCTACTGGGGCTGCCCTCAGAGCACACTTCCCAGGCCTAAGGCGGAGAGGACACCAAACTCAGTGTCTAATACCCTAGGTAGCTCTCTCCCCACACTGTCGGAGGCAAGGGCGAGGTGCGGTATAGAGCACCCCTGTTTCCTGCATCCCACTCTTCCCATCACTGTTTTGTTTTTATTTTTTTGGGGGGGGGTTTCTTGTTTTGTTTTGTCTTGTTTTTTAACTAAGAGGAAGCTGTCAAACGGCACAGGGGCTCAGGGCCGTGGTGAAACATTCCCGCTAGGATCCTATGTTCTCATTATCTGGTAACAACACTCAGATTTTAAAAGCCTAACTCATTGCCAAGCTCTGTAAGATACTAAAATATTTAACCAGTCTGCTAGAATTATGAGGAAGGGAAGGGAAAGCACATTGAGAGAAAAAGCATCATCCTAGCAAATTGGGGAAAATGACAGGCTATTTGAAAACTAAAAGTATCGTTCTTGGTACGTATCAATATTTTAACATGATTCTGTTTAATTCCCTTCCTTTTAACTCCATCTGAAACTACAAAGAAATAAACCTAAAAAGGCTGGGCTTGTATCTCCATCCACCATCCAATCAATAAAGCTCTCCTGCCCAGCTGCCTGCTACCCGGCCACGTGCCCCTGAACGGCGGATAAAAAAGAGGAAGACGCCCCATCGTTTTAAAGGCTGACAGTCCGGGACCAAGTCCCCTAGGAGACGTTCTTTTTCTGTGTCCATTCCATAGGCTGTGTGTGCTCGGGTTTTTAAAATTGTTGGTCTTTAATATACTTCCATTCCTTTAATGGAAAAGTTATATAGATAAAGAATTTCTTTTCTTCCCAGTCATAAGCGCAGTCTGCATCCATGGTCTCCACTTACTCTCTCTCCTTCAACTATAAAGTCGCTGAAATCTGATTTCTGCCTCTGCCATCTGATACTGAGACTGCTCTTGCCAGATGACAATGGCACAGAGAATTTCTACTCTTTAAATTAAACGACCTCTATGTGGCATTTGACATAGTGAGTAACTTTCTGAAACTCTTCTCACTGGAGCCTCTCTTTGGTTTTCCGGAGCATGCTCTCTCCCTCTTGCTGTTTTTCCTTCTGTCTGCTTCTCAAGGTGTCGTTCTCAGATCTATCTCATTCTAAGACCTCCCGATAAATTGTAGGCACACCCTTAGCTTAATCCTCCACTAGCAACCGGTGGCTTCCAGACTTCCCTCTCTAGTTGAGGTCTCTTCCCTTAATACCAGTCCCATGGTCCAATATTTATAAAATATCTCCACTTGGATGTCCCATTTCCAACGTAATATGCCTAAAACCAAGAGCTTTTTTCCCCCACACACCTGCTTCTTCTCTTCTTCTCCTTACCTGGGTGAGTGGTGGCGTCAACCCAGGGGCCCTACGAGAAATCTGGAAGTCACGCTGCCTCGCATCTGTGCACAGCCCAGGCCCTCAGCAAGCCCTGCCTCTCCCAGCCCTTCACCTGCTCAGCCCCACCCTCTCCACCAACCAAGTCTTACTTCAGGCCTTCATAACTGCTCTCCTGTGTGATCTCAGCAGCCTCCCTTTGACCCCCTCCAGCCCAGAGCAATCCCTCTACAATGCCAATCCGACCTCACGTCACTTGTGCCTCAAACTGCCTTTCCATCTTCGCCGACATAACATTCAACGTCACCCCTTACCAGTCTCTCATCATGCTTTTCATTTAGCTCACATTCTGAGCTACTTACAATTCCCCACAAAAGCCATGATCTCCCGTATTTCTGTGCTCTTGTTCTAAATGGATAACTTTTTTCCTGACCTGGCCACAACCTACAGGTTCACCCCAAGCCTATTCCGGTAGGCAAACAGTTCAAAAGGAAGCCTTTGACGACCCCTCCCCAAGCTGGGTTAGGATTCCTCTAGGCTGTAACGGTAATAATTTGCAGCAGCTGCAGCAAAAAATAACAGAACAACAGCTAACATTTACTGAGGGCTAATCAGTCCCGGCGGTTCTCAGACCTAAATGTGCATAAGAAGCACCTGGAAATATGTTAAATTCCAACGTTCAGATTCATCCGGTGTGGATCTGGGATCTACCTGTTTAACAATGTATTCTAAGCGGCTCTGACACAGTTGATCCAGGAACGATATTTTGAAAAACACTGAACTACTGGCTCCCCTGCAATTCACTCAAAACGTTGCTGCCTAATTGATATTCGTAAAACAGCTTTTACAATTTTAAAACATCAAGTACTTGGCACCCAACACGATTATGTGCTTCACACGTACCTGTCAACTGTCTTAAACCCAGTGAGGCTGGTATTATCTATACATAAAGGAACAAGAGATTACAGAGATTAGCTGGAGCAGATTCACGCATGGGGATGACAGGGGTCGAGCTTGGGCCTCGTTCCAGGTGACCATCTTGGGTCATTCACTACTATATGAAAGCAATAACCAAAAGCTTCAGCGGCGTCCCCATGACAGTCAGCTGCCTCAAATCCTTGGCCTGGATTTGAAGACGCTTAAGAGGCTGCCCCTATGTGATAATTCATTTTACGTGTTAACGTGACTGGCTAAAAGATGCCCAGATAGCTGGTAAAACGTTATTTCTGGGTGTGTCTCAGGGTGCTTCCGGAAGAGATGAGCATTTGAATTCTTGGACTGAATAAAGCAGGTGACCCTCCCCAATGTGGGCGGGCACCATCCAATCCGTTGAGACCAGAATAGAACAAAAAGGTGGAGGAAGGGTGAATTCACTTTTTTTCCTTCTTTGAGCTGAGACATCCATCCTCTCCTGCCCTTGGACATCAGCTTGGGCCTTTGGACTCAGACTGGGACTTACACCCTCAGCCTACCTTTCCCCCTTTCTCAGGCCTCTGGACTTGGACCGAATTACACCACCGGCTTCCCTTGTTCTCCAGCCTGGAGATGACAGATCTTGGGGATGGATATGTCGGCCGCCATGACTGTGTGAACCACATCGGTTCTGGTTCTCCAGAGAAACAATACAGATTTTGGTACCGAGAGCGACTCTAGAGGAACAGAATTTTAAGGATAAGTTTTCTGAATTGGTTCTTAGGATTCTGGAATTTTCTCTCTAATCTGACTAGATTTAAAGATGCTAATGAGTCTATTTCCAGTAGTAAAGAGAGCACTGATGGTCCATGGGGTGAACTGTTTATAGAGATATGCCAAGTACCTGCATTGCATATGCTTAATCAACCACTTATAAGAAGCAAGGAGCTAAACGGCTGTACATGATACTTTCAAATATTTTTGGAAATCTAAGGAATGTAGTAACACTGGAGGGTTCCTCCTAATGTCCCAGGCAAAGTGGTGAGAGAAAAAGATGAGCTCCTAATTCCCAGTACACCGTGCCCTGAACGCCCTCTGATAATTCTCCCATCCACATCTCCTCTCCTCTTATATTGTAAATCTCTTCTCTAATGCCTTCTTAACTACCACAAGTACTCAGCTCTTCCTTAAATAAAATCCTAAGATCTCACAAGTATCGGGGACTTGGTAAGATGGCCCTCTACCTCGTAGGTGAGGAAACCCAGGCTCCACAGGGAAGGGCCGTAGCTGGGGGCACAGTGGCCGAGCCAGGACGAGGTCCTGTTTCTCCTGGCCTGAGGCCGGTGCCCCTTCCACACAAAACACAGCCTCCCCTCACTAACCAACAGGACAAAATGTCTTGCTCTTCCTGAGGATGAGCTTTATAGAGCAACGGGAATGTTCTACGACCGGATGGGGGGGTGGCACAACTCGATAAATTTCCTAAACATCACTGCACTGTGGACTTAAAACGGGTGAATTTCAGAGTAGGTAAACTGGGCCTCAATAAAGCTGTTAAGAACAGACGCTTGCCCTAGAGAGCGGGGCAGAGTGGGAAGCGAGTGCGAACACACAGAAGGCCGACAGCAGTGCGCCGCAGTTACCGTGACTGTCTCCTCCTCGAGCTGGAGGTCCCCGTCCTTCCTGTCGTGTCAGCCCTCTTACTTGCCGCACTGGAAGGTAAGCTCCCTGAGGGCAGGGCGGGGACCCTCAGTGCCTTGTCCTCGCCCATCTCCCCAGCTGCCCACGGCAGGCCCTTCGAAGATTTGCCAAACGAATGAATGTGTGGGAAGCACGCAGCCTGTTTCTTACCATCCACTGGTTCCGGCACAGAGAATCTGTCTTCTCCCCCACCCCGGCAGGGGCTGACAGCCTGCCCAAAGTCCACAGATACGGAGGGGCTTCGGGGCGGAGCTGGGAACCTAACCACTGCTCTCCACTGCCTCCCATAAGCCCCGAACGCATGTTAGCTGGTGTCATCACCAACTCTGCAAAAAGCTGGACTATCTGCGTCCCAAGAGAGCGCCAAAGTAACCTGCATCATTTCTTCATTAAGAGAGGGATGTGGACATTTTTTCCTAAAGCATAAGAAGGGTTTAGGAGTAACAGAAAGAGTGTGGATTTTGGACTCAGAACATGGAAGTGTGAGTCCAGGCCGCTTGGCTGTGTGATGGCGGGCAGGTTCCTGCACAGAATGAGAAAAACGCCACCATCCTCGCAGGCTCACCATGAGACTTTAAGGGAACAGTGCCTGTGACGCACCCAGCACCCCACCTGGCACGCACCAGGCGCTCAAGAAGGGCCAGGCAAGACCCGGGGAGAAGGCATCAAAGGGGAGAAAGTCAGAAGACAGCACGAGTGAGAGAAGGCTGGGAGAAGGGCAGAAAGGTGGCGGAGTACATCTGTGTAAGTTTAAAACACACACACACACTTCAAGGGCGAGCATCCTGAGAGGCACGTTAGCTCCATTAAATGGCTGCTTTGCGGGGACTGGAAGGAATACAAGGGAGATGAGAGGGTCACACAGAACGAGACCACGGCCTGCGTGAGCAGCCGGTGACGTGCGACCCAACTCACCACCCCACAGAGCTCTCGTTCGCGCTCACACACGGGCAAGAGAGAAGGAAAGAAAGGCCAGCCTCTCTGCCCATCGACTTCTGTCCCCAGACTCCCTGATGTTCTCTCTCCCGTCTACCAGCTGCTCACAAACTCTCCCCCCCGCCCCCGCTGGCTCCCACGGGCCTAAGACCCTCCACAAATCCCTCCCGGCCCTCATCTGCCACAAACGACCCAGCCACGGCCCTCCTTCCCCTTCAGAGGCCAAGACCGCTTGCCAAGGGCTTGTGTCTTGACAGTCTGCCCGAAGTCTGCTATTTCTAAAGACCGTGTCATCGCACCAACTAAAGGCTTCAGGATTTACACCTTCCTACAGGAACTGTCTTGCGGTTGGATCACTTAAGAACAGAGGGCAGGAAAGCGATCCACTTCATCTGGGAAGCTTTGGGAAAGTAAACAGAGGAACAGAACTGGACAAGCGAGACCCCACTGCTTAGGTTTCTGCTGCCCCAAACAGGTAGGCACGTGTGGCTCCTGAGCTCGTACGGTGCGGCAAGTCCAAGTTGGTATGTGCTGTAAGCGGAAAGTGTACCAGGTTGTGAAGACTGAGTACCAAAAAATATGTTAAATGTCACATTTATGACTTTTACCTCAACCACTTGTTAAAATGATAATATTTTGGATACACTGGGTTAAATAAAATATATCACCTGTTACTTTTTAAAACGTGGCTTCTTAGAAACACTAAATCCTTGGCTCGCACTATACTTGTATTAGAGAGCACTGGCCTGGACCCCTCACCACCGTCTTCAGTCACTGCTTTACCACAGGAACACCCTCTGATGGAAACGTAGGGCAATCTGGAAATCTGAATAATAGCTTCCCTGTTGCCCAATTTCACACTCATGGTGTTCAACACGTCTCCAACGCCATGTCTTTTACAGTATTCTGCCTTTGCTTTCAGATGGCTGGAATGAGTCTAGAATTTCTCATATATTTTACATGACCCTTTTAGCCATCTTGATTTTCATTTTCACATTTTTGGTAACCACATCAAAAGAAAAATTTAAGATGAGCTGAAGGATGATGGCTCGGTTTATGAGTCTGAGAAATGCTTTTCTGTCCTCTTCCTTGCTGAAGTGTCAGGTTTTCATGGTGGTCACTCTTCTAGTTTACCAATGCATGTCAAAAGTCAACCATAAACAACAGCTGGGCCAAAGCCAAAGACATGGTAAGAAAAGAAACTACAGACCAATATCCCTTACGGACACTGATACAACAATCCTCAACAAATACTAGCAAACTAGTTCAACAGCACATTAAAAGGATCATAGACCATAACCAAGTGGGATTTATTCCCAGAAAGCAAAGCTGGTTCAATGTATAGAAATCAATCAGTGTAATATACCACATTAACAGAAAGAAGGAAAAACCCACATAGTCGATCTTAATTAATGCAGAAAAATCTGACAAAATTCAACACCCTTTCATGATTAAAAAAAAAATACCCAACCAATTAGGAAGAGAAGGAAATTTCCTTAATATGGTAAAGGCCATAAACGAAAAACCCATAGCTCATACTGAAAGATTGAAATCTTTTCTCCTAAGATCAAGAACAATATAAGGACGCCTGTTTTCACCACTTCTATTCAACATAGGACTGGATGTTCTAGCCAGAGCAATCAGGCAAGAAAAAAGAAACAAAAGGTATCCAAAGTGGAAAGGAAGAAGTAAAACTATCTCTGTTCACAGATGACATGATCTTACATGTATAAAACCCTAAAGATTCCACATACAAAAATGGTTAGAGCTAATAAATGAATTCAGAAAAGTTGCAGGATACAAAATCAACACACAAAAATCCGTTGTGTTTCTATATGCTAAAAATGAAAAATCTGAAAAGGAAATTAAGAAAATAATTCCATTTCTAATAGCATCAAAAAGAACAAAATACTTAGGAATAAACTTAACCAAGGAGGCAAAGACTTGTACTCTGAACACTATAAAATGTTGCTGAAAGAAATTTTAAAAAACACAAATAAATGGAAATTCCTTGTTCACAGATCAAGAAGACTGAATATTAAGACGTCAACAGTATCCAAAGCAATCTATTGATTCAATGCAATGCCTATCGAAAATCCCACAGCATTTTTGCAGAAATAGAAAAGCACATCCAAAAATTCATATGGAATTCCAACGGATCCCGAACAACCAAAACAATCTTGCAAAAGGTAAAAAGGCAACTACTGGGATACAAATCCAAATATATAATTACCAAAAGAAATGTTCTAAAGTATTTTAAAAATAAGACTACATAGTATAAAGACAAAAATTATAAAGTATAATTATAACAAGTTACACTAAATATACTCATAATAAAGACAGTAAAATATGGATGGCAGAGCTAACACCAGACACGAGTCCATGTTGATTATAAATGAATGAATTGAAATTCTGGTGATAAAATACATCTGCACATTATATCATAGGGAAAGGGTTAGTCTCCCTAAAATATAAAAAAAGATCTTAAATAAAGAAAAAAACCACTACCACCTGCTGGGGAAAAAAATGAGAAGACATGGACAGGCAATACACAGAGAAAGTAAAAATGACCTTAAATATATGGAAAAAGAAAAAAAAAATCGATGCCTTACCCATCAATGCCTTACCCATCAATATCTCCACCACACACACACACACACACACACACATTCACACACAAATACACACACATTTTGAACTATTTGGGTAAAAAAGCAAATTAAAAAAATCACAATTTTGAAACACCCAATGAAATAACTGATTTAGGCAAATATCAGTGGATAGGTTGTCAGGGAATAGGATATTCATTTTGATGCCAAAACATTACCCTGCAGAGCACCTGCTAAGTCCAAAGGGAAAAAATGTACCTTTATATCGGTGAGATCAACCAAGCGACCAAATTCAGCATCCTAAAAGTGAGCAAGCCTGACATGATACCCTCCTGAGGGATTCAATGTGAAGTACACAGCATCTTTCCTGAAATGTTAATCTGAATCTCATCTCGTGCCTACTTTACAGGAGGTATAGCAGATAGAGGAACGAGTTAAACTACACCACGAGGAAACAGCTAGACAAGCACAGAGGGCGGGGTGGTACTTCACAGCTGGTCTGGCTCAAGGAGTCAATGCCAAGGGGCAGAGGGGAGGCGACTGTTGGAGATAAAGAGAGGAAAGAGCTCTGGCCAAACACAATGACCCGTAACCAGACACGAGTGCAAGCACAAGTAACAGGCCACCTGAGGACGGTGAGGGACTGGTCTTTAGATGAAATCAGATTTGTTCTCCTCTTAGGTGTGCCAGTGGTTTCATCATTCAGGATGGACCAGGTTACCCACAGTAACATAAGAGCCCAAACTCTCAGTGGCTCAGGACGAAGGTCTATTTCTCACTCCCACCCGTGAAGCACCGTTTCAGAAGTAAGATGCTCCCCGATCTACTGCTCTCTGTACAAGACAAATTCAGCTTTTCCTTTGAGAATGAGAGACTCCTACTGATCAGGGCAGGTGGTTGCAGGCGGTGCGCCTTGGAGTGTGATTCTCCTGCCATTTTGCATCAGAATCTCCAAGATATTTTAAAATGCAAATGCTTTATCGCTATGTAAATGCTTTTTTAACCCCAGAGTCCCAACCAACACTTGCTGAATCAGAAACTCAAAGCTAGGGCCTTAGGAGTCTACTAAGTCTTATAGCTCCTGAAGGCTGCTTTCAGTTACACATCCCACTATTTTATAAAAGTTGCTGTGCAAAGGATATTTTACTTGCTCAGTGATAACTAGAGTAGCATTAATACTGTTTATAAAAATGGCAGAAATTCGTGTTTGGTTTTTTTTTAATAAGATGGCAAGCACTATAGTATACTCTTTTAGGGATAGTCAACCATTCTAAATTACAGGCTTTTTTCTAGTACAGGTTCCTAAAGCTTATAGTGACTTTAAAAAAAAAATTTTATCGGAGTCTAGTTGATTCACAATGTTGTGTTAGCTTTTGCTGTACAGCAAAGTGAATCAGCTATACGTACACATACATCCACTCTATTTTAGATTATTTCCCCATATAGGTATAGTGACATTTTTAAAAAGAGGTTCTACATTTTATTTAATTAATCGAGGTATGCTAATGCCAAATGGACAACTACAGAGCAGCCAACAGAATATCTCACACCTGGGTAATGGAAATGGACCGATGTCATTCACAGTCTGCAACTGCAGGTGACTGCAGGCATTTCTTCCAACTCGGAATGCCAACTGGACATTGTCCAGTATTCTGAAGCTGACCTTCTGCACAAGGAAAAAAAGTCAGAAAACACTGGTTACACATCCGTAAGCATGGCCAGAATCCGGATCACTGACGACACCAAATACTGGTAAGAACGTGAAGCAGCAGGAATTCTCATTCACTGCTGGTGGGAATGCAACCAGTAAAGCCACTCTGGAAGACTGACTGGCGGTTTCTTACAAAATTGAACACACTCTTACCATACACGCCAGCAGTCATGCTCCTTGGTATTCAGCCACACAAAAATCTGAACACAGACGCAGATGTTTATATAGCAGCTTTATTCATAACTGCTAAAACCTGGGAGCAACCCAAATGTCCTACGATAGGTGAATGGATAAATAAACTGTGGTCCACCCGGACAATGGAATATTATTCAGAGCTAAAACGAAATGAGCTACCAAGCCACGAAAAAACATGGAAGAACCTTAAATGTATATGACTAAGTGAGAGAATCTGTAACCAACCTGAGAGGTTACTTACTGTATGATTCCTGCTGTATGACATTCTGGAAATGGTAAAACTATGGAGACAGTAAAAAGATCAGTGGTTGCCACGGGGTTGGGGAAGGGGAAGGATGGTGGAGCATAGAGGATTTTTAAGGCAGTGAAAATACTCTGTACGATACGTAAAGGTCATTATACATTTGTCCAAACCCACAGAATATACAACACCAAGAGTGAACTCTAAGGTAAACTATGGACTTTGGGTGATTATGATGTGCCAGTGTAGGTCCATTGATTTTAACAAATGTACCATCTGGTGGGTGATGTTAATAATGGGGGAAGCTATGCGTGTGTGGGGCAGGGGTATATAAGGAAATCTCTGCACCTCCCCTCCAATTTTGCTGTGAACCTAAAACTGCCCCAAAAATAATGAGCTTAAAAGACGTTAACCTGACACTACCCCCTGCCCTGCTACCCCACCAAATAATTTTTTTTTAAAAAAAGAGGTCTTCCAGCCATCTTTATTTAGCCATGATTCCCCAAGCTACTTCTAGCCTAAGCAACTTGTTCAAAACACCCCCAAATAAAGTCACACTCCTCTCTGCCAGGCAACTTCCTGTGTCTGATCACATCCAGGCCTGTCTCTGGAGAGACACTGCATCTTAAACGTACAAATTCGTTGGATACCACCTTCTATCAACAAGTTGAGAAGGACACAATAAAATACTGATATGACAGCAGGAAGTGACAGGATCACACAGAAAATGTAGGGACATTATCAACTATATCTGCTGAACCTTTTAGCGCACTATGCTTCTTTTAATATGTTGGTAATTACTTCTGTATATAATAATGATTATTTATCAACATCCCCTTTTGAAAAATTAACTGCTCAAACCTTATACTGTGATGACTGGTGTCATGTGCAGGTCCATTTGCTTACATGAGGGAGAAAAAAACCCCACCACAACTGGATCCCATTTGTTTTTTCAAAAAAAATAATAATAATTCAATGTAAAACATGAACATTTAATTACCTTTAAACAATGTATGTAATAACGTACATGCTATACAATCCCAAACACACTGAACACAAATGCAATCTTATAAGACGTATACACAACTACTTTTTGCCAACATATACCCTGTAGGTCACTTAGGATGTTAGCTGGTTTCTCAGCCCAGGTGTGAGCATATAAACACACATATATATATATGCCTCAAACTGAAGATTAAGATAATAAACCAAAGAGGTGAATGTAAGAAGTCTGCCGTGGAAGATGCTAAAACCACAATCAGTCACTGGAACCAAGTAACAAGGCACGATAGCTTCCCTTTGTGGTCACAAGGCTTAAGTTTCTCGTCCCAGTGCTTAAATATGGAAATAGACATGGCTAAATCACAAACTCTACTTTATAGTGCATTTCCGTCACTGTTTAAAAAGAAGTATTTTTCTTATTACATAATGCATTACAGAAAAGCATTGGAAAAATAAATAGGATAAGCTCATACAATAAAGCCTTTTTTTCCATTTGAAAAAGTTATTTATGTTCAAAATTAATATAACAGATGTAGGTGTAATAAGAAGAAGCATAAGGGATCCTATGCAGATTTCCTAGTACCCTTCAATCATATCTTGTGCCACCCATGTTAAGTTGTCCATTTTAAAGCCAGCTGGGTGATACCGTCAACTGAAAGTCATTTTCTTTCTTTCTTTTCTATTTTTTTTTTTTTTGGTGCTTTAATAATATGTACTAGTACAGAGAATAAAGTTATCAATAACGTGGCAAAATGAAACTCTTCCTAGCATTTAAGTTTTTTTGTTAAACATTAACTTTGTATTAGGCTAGCCTTAATTTTCCTTTTTTTTTCTTTTTTCTTCTATGTTAACAGAGAAGAAAAAAATGTTTCACAGAGAAAAATTCATGCAACCAAGCAAAATCTAAACTATCCGTATTCCCTTTTTTTGACCCCAAAATTCTTGGGTAAATTGAAAGTTTCTTTTAGGAAGAACAATTCACTGAGAGAGAAAACAGTTTAAAAATATACATATATGTACTATTCATTGTCTCTAAGAACAGTTTAGGGCTTTAGCTTCGTAAACTTCCATACTTATCAAACGAATAAAGCCAACCACAGAAGAAGAACCAACAGGATGCAGTAATCCATTCATAAAGGACAGTCAAATGTGCTTACACATAGACAAGAGATCAACAGGGTAAGTCGTAAATAATAAGTCGTCAAATGTAGCACTAAACAAATTATAAACAGAACAAAACCGTCGGTTTCGTTAATTTTGACCACGAAAGTGGGACCAGCCAAACATGGGCTTGGCAGTGTCCTTCGACCACCGTGTTGTTTCCACAGGGGCACTGCAGCGTGCAGCTCCTGCGGGGGCCAGGGCAGCTGCTCACAGACACAACCGGACCGACCAAGGGAAACACACAACCAACCACCTTGCTCTAGGCTCTAAAACTCAAGAGTGGTGTAATGAATAAACTGAGACTTTAAGGCTTCCTTAGAAATATTTTTCATGGCATTTCAACAATAAACACCACTAATAGGCAAAATTTGCAAATATTCATAGTTACACAATTGAAAGTACATGCCATGTCAATTATTAAGTAAGGGACCACTTTGTCACTTTTGTTTTCTGGCAGTCAAATCATACTTATGGAAGGCTATTCCTATTTGACTGTAATTAACATGTAAATCATAGACATGTCAGTTCACTAGTGTACAGTACAAACTGCATCTGCAGTAAGCTTCTTAAAGAGCTGAAGGTCATTCATTTCTTGCTAGAAATGCAGCTAAACTGCCTTCTCTCACAAGAGCAGTTAGCATCCTGACTTCAACTATCAACCTACTGGTAAACTCTAAGGTCATCACTAGGCAAATTCCTTGGGTCACGCACACAGACCATCCTCACAATAATCCACTTCTCGCACCGCAGGCAGCCAGAAAACTCTCTCTGAGCCTAACACGTCATTCTGGCCACGCCATACTCCGAGCTGACCACAGCAGGCTCCGCTTTGGAAAACTCGTCCGCGTACTCGCTGTAGCGGTTATCTGCGGGGTTGCTGCCCTCTATAGTTCGGAGAGCATCATTCACAGGCAGCAGAGTCTGCTCCTTGAGACACAAGGAGGTTTTGAGGGCAGGTGATTCAGGACGAACTGAATTTAACAATTCCTTGGTGAGAACTCCATCTGTCTGCTTATTTTTATGTTGCTTAAGTTGCTAGAAACAAATCCAAATTTGAAAAAAAATTACAAACTGTACACGCTACAGGTTCAATATATGTTAGATGAAAGTACACAAAAATCGAGCTTCTGCAAATGTTCTCTTTATGTACGATGCAAAATTAAATCTCAAAAAATTAAAATCTAGTGTAGCTGAGACATGGTTGAGAATCCCAACTGTGTACAACTTTTGCGATGGAAAACATATTTGACAGAAGATCACTAGGCCTTCATATCTGAAAAGCACATACATTTCCTAGAAACTATAAAAAGTAAACACTTTATAATGAGAGAAATATATATGTGAGACAGTCACCCTGAAATCACAGCTATATAACGTAACCAACACACACTCATTTAGTTGAAGGTGTGACGGCCTGAAGAGCTTTCTTATGTGGTTTTCCTACAATGGTTTGGTAGGTGAGCACGACAGGCGATAGAATACAACAGAATTTTTTTGATTTTAAGAGATTTTAAAAGGATTCTTTGGCAGAGTTCCACACTCTCTAGATCCTTGGACTGATCTCCAGACAACCTTCTTGTACCGTCTATATCTTGGGCTTGCCTCTCCTACAGGTCACTCAGGCAGTCATGACCTCCTTATCTGAGAGGTGACCAGCAACACTCCTGTCTGAGAGGCAGACAGGATAGTCTCACTGAGTTGTAACAATTGGCCAGGATTTCTTAAAACATGGACTTACTGATCCTTTTTGTTACATATAATGGTAAAGAAACGTCTTAGGGTGGAGAAGGATTTCTTAAACAAGATATACAAAAAGGCATAAAACATAAAGACTGAGCAATTTGACTATATTAATATTCACAGTAACTATATGAAACATACCATAAAGAAAATGGAAAAGATGAGAAAAGACTGGACAAAGCCATTGGTGATACATTTAACTAAATAAGAATTAGTGTGTGGTATATAAAGAATTCTTATAAATCAGTAAGAAAAAGGCAAATACGCCAACAGAAAAATGGTTTGAATAGGGCATTCGCAGAAAGGGAAAAATTCAACTTCACTCGTCATGGAAATCCGAAACTGCAAATAACTGAAATGTCTAGCAGAGCTGAATTGATGGACTGTGATACAGTCACACAAGAGAATACGATACAGTAGCTACTGATAAAACAGATGAATTAAAGCTACGTGTATCAACGTGGATAAATTTCAAAACAGTGTAGAGCAAAGTGAAGCGTGACAGCGTGACAGCCTTCGTGTAGCTTTAAAACGTGGTTTCTTAAGCGGAGTGAAGGGCACCTGGGCATCCATGTTATTTGTTGCCCTCTACATCTTATACATAACTACTTTCTTTTTTCAATATATAATAAAAATAATATTTCCAACCATATGCAACAATACTATAAATTGTTTGTGGATATAAACATATATAGAGGAAGTATAAAAATAGGCACAGGAACGACTAACACCAGATTCAGCGCAGCAAGTGTAGTGGGGAAGACTCAGTAGGGCTCACAGGGTCTGCAAATAGATCGATAATGTGTCTTCCCTTCAAACAGAAACATGAAAGGTCTGAATCCAACACCGTACATCTTAAAACCTCACAAGGCCAGGTGGTGAATAGCCTGATACTTATTATATCTCTATTTCTCTATATGTCATACTTCAAATAGTTCAATATATTTTAAAATTCAGAGAAAGTGATTTAAACTAACCTGTTCAAAGCAGAGGAGACCTGATTTTGAAGCAACCATGAGTACTTACAAGATTTCTATTGATACGTATACTACCTTTACACTGAGAGCACCAAGTAAGGAAATTAACTAACTTAATATTCCAAATATATTACATCAGATACTTCAGAATACTTACAGATTCTAAGTCTTTAACATCTTTCTGTAACTGCTTATTTTGCTCATTCATATTCATAATTATATTAAACACAGACTGCCTAGGATGCAATGTTCGATCAAATTGGTGGTACATGTTTCTCCAAAACCTTTATGACAAAAAAAGAAAAAAAAATACTTCAATAAATTGTGTTGGAGAAAAATTGAGTATAAATACTTCAATAATGCCGGCTTACTTGAAATTGAAAGATACTGTATTTGGCTCCAAAACCGCCAGTTTCTGAGACGTGGAACTGTAGAGAGGATTGAAGTACTTCTCCTGGTCGTCCAACAGAAACGGCCACAGGGAGTAAGTCTTCTCCTTTAACCTAATGGGATGAGAAAAACACGAAGATCTTCCCAGACGCTAACGCTCACTTTTATGAAGCAGGCAGTCATTTCCCATGCAGATTTAAGTTTTAGTTTTTACTCCTATTCACAGTCTAGCCTCACCTCTGAATTCTTCACACTTCCACTGTACATGCTTTTCTGTATGTATGCTACACTTCAAAACAAACTTTAACTATTAACCCGAGAGCGTGAGGGGTACTCAGAGCATACTCAGCTTCAGAAAAACAGACAATAAAATCTTTACAGTAAGACCCAGTTCTGTATCATACTGTCAAGATAGTTTAAGTTCAACTATGATTTATGTTAGACCTCAGCTAAATAGGAAAGAAGAAAGCCCATTTCAATCAACTGTCTTACTTGAGTTCTTCTCTTTCCTTCTGACAATTTCCAATAAAGTTTCCAAATTGGCATGAATGAATATGTTCATGGATCTGAAGAAGAAACGCTTCATTGAATTCGAAGGCTTGTGGAAACTGTTCAGTCAAATGCCACACACATTCCAAGAACTGAGTAAACACCGGTGAAACTTCCTTTGGGTCACCATCCAAATGGCCACACCTAACCCCCGAGAAAGTAGAAGCTTTTGAAAATGCCACTGAAAGAGGTCAACTGTTCGGGTATTGTTAAATTTAAATACATATCCCCCCCGCCAAAAAAAATCATAAAACGTTGTTACGTTGGCATTAAAAAAAAAAAAAACTGTCATGTTTTTATTGAAACAATTTACACCTATGAGTTTTTCAACCACAATTTTAACAGGTCTGTTACATTCTAACTACTACAATGCAGACAAAACGGAAGGTAATAAACTGCTATGAAAATTAACAAAAGTATCAGACTTGAAAAAAATGACAGAAAAAGAATTAAATCGGGCTTCATACAAAAAAACACCACTCTCACCTCCCATCAGACATGGGAGTTCATGAAGAACAGGAACATTCAGGTACTCTAAATTAGTTCTACTAACTTTACCAAGTGCCTAAATGTATAGCTGTGACTCACCTCTCCGAATATTTATGTCCAAAGGAGATCCAATCTTTTTCTATTAAAACCTTAACGAGAAAAAATAAAATCCATTTTGTAACCACAATTCTTTTTTTGTTTAAAATGGATTAAATCCTATTATCTTAAAAACAGCATTTACACTTTTCACTTATGGTGGCAAACAAAATGAAGTTTTTTAAATTACGGCAAAAGACAGCAAGAACCTGGGTGAGAGGCTGGCTTAACAAGGGGTGAGAATGATACATGAAAAGAAATACAGTAGGTCTTGTGACTCAAATTTACTTCAGTTGCATTTATTACATTTTAAGTGAAAAGTGCATGTTATAAAACACTATTGCATTTACATTTTTTGTATGTATGATGATATATGCACAGAAAAAAGGTTAGGAAAATGAAAATCAGAAGGTTACCAGTGGTCACTGGGTGGCAAACTGGGGTGGATGTTTAAACCTTTTGGCTTACTTGTACGTTACTTCTGTAATACTTTAAAAAAAAAAAAGGATGGTAAAGAAACCAATGAAAAGTTTATATTCAAATTCAAATGTTGATATTCGACCTCCTGAGTGCACTCTTTTCTGTTACAACTCTACTGAAATAATAGGTTTCTAATTATTTTCGGTCTAATCTAAACAACATTATCTTCTTAGTATTTACTATACTTTCCAATTTCGTTATATAATCACCAAGTACATCCTTTTCAATGTCAGAATTGCCACTTTTAGCTCCTCTGACTTTGTCTTAAATCTCTCCAGAAGGCCACGGCACGTGTGGGTAAAGATGCAGATTCTGAAGTCACAGTGCACGGGCTCAAATCCCAGCTTCCCCACTTCCACACCCGGCAACCTCGGGCACGTGGTCTGGGCTGTAGCCTCGGCTTCTACCCTGGGACCTTTGCCATTCTGCCACACACCCACGTCGGAAACTTAACTCAAAACCGTTCTCACTCAACTCACTCCGTCGCTTCTCTCAGCACAGTCCATCCTGGCAACTGAGCGCAGAGCCTGGAAGCAATTCGAGAAGGGGCGTCTTCTCCCCTACCCACACCCAGTCCGCGAAAAACGCTTACTCCGCTGTCTCGCCCTCCCTGGAGGGGCCCGTCGCCCACTCCTCCATCCGCGGGGCACTGCCTTAGTTCTGGCCCTCTTTTCTCTCCTAAGTCATCCTATCGGCTTCTATGCGGGTCTCCTAGCCTCCATTCCCACCGCTCTGCATTCCAGACACCATCTTTTTAAAAAGATGAGCTCTGAGCATGTTCCCGTTTCCCGCGTTTAAAGCCTGTTGCTGGGCTTCCCTGGTGGCGCAGTGGTTGAGAGTCCGCCTGCCAATGCAGGGGACACGGGTTCGTGCCCCGGTCCGGAAAGATCCCACATGCCGCGGAGCGGCTGGGCCCGTGAGCCATGGCCGCTGAGCCTGCGCGTCCGGAGCCTGTGCTCCCCAACGGGAGAGGCCACAGCAGTGAGAGGCCCGCGTACCGCAAAAAAAAAAAAAAAAAAAAAAAAAGCCTGTTGCTGGCTCTCACCCCCCAGCAGGGGGACGTCCAGTTGCCTGCCAGACTTCTCCTCCTCGGAGAAGCCCACCCCGTTCTTCTGTGCCAGCCTCACCCCTCACACAGCCTGCACCCTACCCATCACCCGCCGGCTGCAGTCACCTGCAGGAGCCACGCTTTAGTCCTCACCGTTCCTCTAGCCTGCGAGGCTCCCACACGGTCGCCAGTCACTTACTGCACGCTTTCATCTGGACGCCCGGCAGACAGTGAAAGCGAAACGTGGCCAAGGAAACACCCCTATCTCACACGCCCAAGGCCAGCGGAACCTCACTTTATTGGAAGCCCTTGCATTTGACCTGCCCCAGATGCAACATGCCGGCACCACGAAAACAACGGTTCTGAAAGGGGTCTGGCTGCGTTAAACCTTCCCCTGCTTTAAGACAGCACTGTGCTTCATAATTCTAAACTAATAAAAACTGCCTACCAGCTCTTCATTTATTTTACCTGCCCTGAGTTAAAACAAACTGTGAAAACAGGAGTTAATCTGACCATGCTCGTGCATTAAAAAGCACACAAAACCCAGGAGCCGGGGCTTCGGCGCCACAAAGCAGGGAATCTGCTCAACTAGAAATCGCACCTTCAGGTTTAAAACATGCTCCCTAAAGTGTAGTTACAACTAACAAATGAAGGTGCACTAAACAGAAAGTTTCCTCTAGAATATAGTTTATAAGTACTCTTATCTATGTCTTGTCTTACTACAATATTTACATTTGTTAGATAAAAATGAGGGAGAAATACTGAATATTTCTATTGCAACATTTTACGGGGAAAAAAAAAACCTTTTAATCTAAAACTTTTTGTCAAAGAGATGGCACAAGTGGAAATTAATCTAACTCAGAGTTTCTCAATCTCAGCAGTACTGACATTTTGGGCCAGGTAATCCTCTGTTGTAGGGACCGTCCTGTGAATTATAGGTTATTAGCAGCTGGCCTCCACCAGCTGGATCCCAGGTACACCCTTTCCTTTAGTTGTAACAATCAAGATGACACCTGGAGGGGGACAAAATCACTCCTATTTGAGACCAGTGGTCTGGCCAAACAAGTCCTTACCATGAATCCTCTGATTGTCCTGTAGTAGGGATCCAATAAGAGAGAGCCCAGGGAACAGACCTGGGAAGTCCTGTCCCAGCCATCAGAGCAATGTACCAACACGCTTGCATTTTCAACCATTATTGCCTGAAAAGAAAGACCACACACTTCGATTCTAGCAAAACCCATTTTAGGTAAATCAGTAAGTGCTATTTACTCAAAAACCAAAGTAGCAGGTATTGCGTCATAAAGAAGAGCTGGGATCGCAATGATTATGTTGTCACAGCATAACCTCCGAGGAACCGGACAAAACACGAAGCGAACAAACAAGAAGCACAGACAAAAATGCCGTTTCAATGTGTTGGGGAATTTCTCTTGAAGTTCCTACATTAAGTGCTACATGATATTTTCAAGGTTCAAATTAAAGTGAACCTCATTAAAGAGGTAAAACATAACAAAGGTTATCTGGCAGGAAAGGATACCAGCACCCAACAGAATAAATCCATTCCTTCCCAACCAGTGAAAGCCCAGATCAAACAGGAGTGAAGAAGGGTTACTTTGGCTAAGAAGATTGCAGCGTCCATAACGGCTTTGATGTGGCGCAGCCATCCTGCGTTCTCCAGACCCGAGTAGAAATCACTGACGGAAAGCCCTTTGGTACCATTGACTGCAAGGGGAAAGACATTTCAGTTAGAAAGGAGCTTGAGTGCCCACTTCTATTCAAGAGACCCCTGGGGAGCGAGGTGGGGAAGAAGAGAGGACAAAATAAACAGGCAAGACTCTTTATACATGAACACATGCTATTAAAAGCTCAATAATGGAGTTGTAGGTACATTTTTCTGTCATTCCTCATGCTTAAAAAAAAAAATTGCTCCAATACCCTTTTTAAAAAAATTTTCAACACAAATGTGTAACTAAAAATAGTCTGAGGGGCTTCCCTGGTGGTCCAGTGGTTGAGAGTCCGCCTGCCAATGCAGGAGACATGGGTTCGTGCCCGGGTCCGGGAAGATCCCACATGCCACGGAGCGGCTGGGCCCGCGAGCCATGGCTGCTGAGCCTGCGCGTCCAGAGCCTGTGCTCCGCAACGGGAGAGGCCACAGCAGTGAGGGGCCCGCATACCGCAAAAAAAAAAAAAGAAAAAAAGTCTGAGATTCCAGTTTTTTAAGTTCCACACCAAGACTGGAAAGATAGCTGAATATTTAAATGGAACACTGTCATAAATTAATCTTCACTGTACTGACTAATCAAGAATATCTAACAATAGCAATTTTTTGTAAAACCAGTAGAATTATACTGTCTAATAAATATAGTAGCCGCTACTGAAATACAGCTATTACACACTTGAAATGTGGGTAGCCCACAGTAAGAGGTAAGTATAAGAGACACACTAGCCAATTTCTAGGACTTAAAGGAAAAGAAGCAAAATATATCATTACTAATTTTTTACACTGATTACATGTTAGCATGTTTTTAATATATTAGGTTAAGTATATTATTAAAATTAATTTCAACTGGTTTTTACTCTTCTGAACGTGACTACTAGAAAATTTTTAATTATATAATTTTAAATTTCATAATGTGACTAGCATTACATTTCTATGGGACAAAGCTGCCTAGAAGGTAAGCAATAATCGTACCTTCCAATAATTTCTGAAGGCTGGACCGCATGACATGAATATTTTCAATTCCAACAAACTGAAATCTAATATTAGAATAGTTGTCTTCATTTTCATAACCTTTTCCAGCTGCTCTGTTGGCCATTGCATTCAGCTAAAATTTTAAATTTTAGAAATTTAGAGACAAATTGCTTTTATCTTTTAGTTTACCAAAACATCATGAAAACACTAAATAAACCACAATTTAGCTAGCAGAGTTTAAAGGAACTCATCAAAACTGAATATACTACCATTTTTTAATAAGTGAAAAGTGTCATATATGTTATTCATAGTACAGAAGGATCCTATAAAGTAACAAAATGACTGCTATATAAGAATCAGATAAGAAGTTTCCCACATATAATTCATGAAACTAATTCACATATGTATTTAGTCAGTTTTCCATATGTTTGTAATATTTTAAAATTTAAAAAAAAGAAAGAAATGTCTCCTGTCCAAACCCTATATGATTCAGTGTTGAGCAGAGCTGGGGAGTTTTTACAGAATGAACTTAGAAGATTGACTTCGGAACAAGCCTGGAGCACTTAATCATTCAGAAAGCCACAGGGACCCTGAAAAATCACATCTGAAACATGCACTAGATTGTTCCAGGTCCTCCATATTCAGGGTTACTGGAAGACCACACCCTATACGACACAGCATATGATGAGCTAGCCTGATACATCTCCAAGAACTGGGGCAAAAACAGCCCAGTTGCTAGGGAGAGAAGACTGCCTATAGGCCCACGGTCTTTGGTTATTAGATCAAATGCTATCAGAGGTTAAGATTTGGCATGGTTAATTCTTTCAGACTAGGATTTCATATGGTACGTCATGATAATTTGCTAAATAGTCTTATGAACTTGGATGAAACAGAACCTAAGTTGGAAGAAAATGTTGCTTTTCATGCAGTGGATTGGGGCCCAGGTTGGTAAGAAGTATAGTTAAATTGTGTCTACTGACCCACTGGTCATTCAGCACCTGTGATGGCTAAGGCAAGAGTTAGGTGTTTAAATGCTTCCACATTATTACCACTTGAGTTTAACTAGTAAAACGAACCAATCAAAGAAAGATCTATTCTCTGTGTAGGAGTCAATTATATAAGTAAGAGATATGAGGGCCTGAGAAACAAATCACCCTCAGACCTCATGTTCAGAAAGTCTTACGTTACAATCATCTTTTTATATCTAGTATTACCTAAAAATAGTTCTAAGCAATTAACCCACCCAGATTATACAAGGAGGTAAACTAAAATTTTTCTTACAAGAGGTATCACCAACACCCTTGAATTCTAAGAAAGGCTTTTTTTAAAACAAAAGAATATCAAATTATCAATTTCTAATTTTTAATACTTGTTAATTTATGCAAATTAATCTTATCTTCTGTTTTCTCCATTATCTTTTGTGAAATTGCATAATGATGAGAATTACTTCTAAAACAACTACCATTCCTTTCAACAAAGCTGCCTAAAATTGTGTTCTATATCGCTCACTCGCTTTTTCCCATCGCTTTCTCTTATTTTCTCATCATTCCAGATTTTTGAAGAAATTCTCACTATAATTCTGCCAATGTCCTTTTGTGTAGCCCACCAGCTCTGCATGCGATGCTATAATAAAAATTAAAAGTAACGTTAGCTATTACCATTGAGGATTTTAATTACTTTAGTTTCAGTATCTTACATGAATTGGCTGTTTAACTGTGTTTACAAAAAGAAAAAGGGATTCTAACATTTGTTCCAATGATAAAAATTTATCCTGACATTATAGATACCTAACAGAACAACTATTTACTGTTCACTATTTATAATTCCCTAGTTCAATATTTCCTAAGTTAGCTCACTATCTATTTTCCTTATTTTCCTGAATATTCCAAATTACAGTCCATTATTTTAACAGCGTTTTGCCAATTACAAATTCCACCAAAAAAAGTAATAAGAATTTCTAATTTTCACAACACATACTTTTCAGTATTTCGTCACAATAACATAAGGCTTACATATCATCTAGAGGTCCCAATATAAAATTCAGGTTTCCTAAATTTGTATATATATCAGAAGACATAAGAAATCACCACCTGGGTTATTGGGAAATTGGTATCCTAAGTTGGTATCCTTTAAAAGACTGATTTCCTTAGTATCATTAGCCTCGGTTAATTTACAACTAGGATTCAGATATGTTAAATATGGACGAAGTGATCAGTTCCCACTAACTGAATTAGCAGAGACAAGTGAACTGCCAGACCATACTAGACTTAAGACACATACTCTGGGCCTGGTGTCCATGACATACATGTAGCGGTTGGCTGGGTTGGCTTTGCTGATGGCCTGAAGCAAGTGTTCATCCTCCAGGCACCGGGCACTGAATCCTGACAGTGGCTGACTACATCGACAAATGGCAGCCTAGTTTTAAAAAGAGAGGAAATAGATTATCCAAAGATGTCTAAAACACACCTCAAAGACATGCTTAAAGGAAAAAAACCCACAGTTAAAATCAAATGTGCAATCTATTTAAAAGTCAGGGAACTAAGATCCCGCATGCCTCACAGCACAGCCAAAAACACAAAACAAAACAAAACAGAAAGCAAAACAAAATCAAAGAACAACAAAAAATCCTATAGCAAAAATAAAGGAGCCGGGAGATGGACTGGAGATAAGGTTGAGGGAATCTTCTAGAATGAGATAAAGAGGAGAGAATTTAGAGGGTATTAACTTCCTAGCATAGAAAGTTTATGCTAGGAAGCCCACTTGTCCACATCCACACACAAAAGTACAAAGAAAATTAACAAAAGAGAGGAAGCTACCAAAGAAATAGAGGGGCAATTTCCCAACTGAGTCCTGAGTTTCCACGGAGAATTTAAAACAACATGCCAAGGCCTGAAATCATTGTGAAATTTCAGGACACTGGGGGAAAAGAAAATTCTAAAACCTTCTCAAGGAAAAAAATCAGGCCACAAAAGACTGGGAGTCAGAACTGGCATCCATCCCTCAAGTTACCAGCTGTGAGGACAGGAAAATGATTCGCCCTCTCTGAACCACAGCTTCCCCATTTGAAAGGTACAGGGAATAATACCCAGAGACTACCTTATAAAGTTATATGAGGATCCCATGCGTATAAGACATTAAGTATGCAGTACCTCCTGGCCTTCTGTGGAGACCACAAAGGCAAATTGTACTGGGACGGGCAAGCCCGATTACAGAATCTCAGTGAAAAGACTCCTCCACCCATTCATACAGCAAAAATCCTTCTGATATGAAGAGCTGACTATTAAAATGGGAGCCTGAAACACCCTTGGCTCTCTCCCTTTTCTCAATAGTTGGCTTTTCAGAACTATCTGGTTTCCCCCAAAACAAGCAGGATCAAAAGAGAAGCACAGGAAAGGAAGGAGAATCTATCTGTTCACAAATCCTGTTATTTTCAAGTCACTACTAGAGGAAGGAAGGAAAGGATGAGAGGGAGGGGAGGAAGATGACAAGTATGAAAGTTTCTGTGTTTCAGATAATTTTGTTTTAAAATTTCAAAAATGTAATCAAGCGAAAAGCCAGCATTTCTCTATCGGCAACACTGTAACAATGACCTCTAAATGTAAAAATGAGTGTTCTTTTGGACACAATCTGAAGAGGGGTTACACTCCATTTGTAAAATCAAAAGACAGCTTCCTACCTCCTTATTTTGATGATAGTAGGAAAGAACTGGGAACCTTCCCTTGCTCCGGAACTTGGAACTACCAACAATGATTGGTTTGCTTGCTATTCGGGGAACATAAAGTTCTCTGGGATAAGTTTCACAAATCTGTAAAAAATCAAATAAAATATAACCATTCTACTCATAGTTCAAAAACCAAGAGGTTAAAAATCACCTTTAAAAACCACTAAAGGGCTTCCCTGGTGGCGCAGTGGTTGGGAGTCCGCCTGCCGATGCAGGGGACACGGGTTCGTGCCCCGGTCCGGGAAGATCCCACATGCCGCGGAGCAGCTGGGCCCGTGAGCCATGGCCACTGAGCCTGCGCGTCCGGAGCCTGTGCTCCGCAACGGGAGAGGCCACAACAGTGAGAGGCCC
>NW_020837960.1:31051315-31056093 GCF_003676395.1 Aethalodelphis obliquidens | reverse complement strand
CAGGAAAAGGAAAAGACCACAAAAGGAGGAGGCCCACGCACCGCCAAAAAAAAAAAAAAAAAAAACCACTAAAACTTATTAAATGCAAGAACAGTACTTGGCAGTACATAGACAAGTCACTGCTATGACGGTCTCTGACCCTCCCCTCCAGTATGTTTTCTGAGCTCCTCCAACAGGTGACAATGTTTTCTGAGCCCCTTACCTTGTAGTCGCGGTTGGCGTCGGACAGCTGCCAGTTGGAATTCGGCACGCCCATTCTCTTATACTCTTCAGCGAGGTCGACGAGCTGCCAACCTCGCAGCCTTTCTGAATCATTTTGTTTGGGATTATAAGAGAATGCATAGAGATCTTCATATTTTGCTATGGCATACAAAACACATGAATGTCAAAACGCAATTTATAGGACCTAATACACTACAAATGAAAGAAATTTTTCAGTTTTATCCCTCCATTTTAAAAAAATCTTCAGAGAGATAGCTAATACCTGAACATACTTGAACTTAGTATTTTCTCAGTTCTTTGACGCAGATGATTATACCTAAAGGCACACATACTGATCTGAGATTCAATTTACACCATCGGCAAAAGCTAGTAAACAGTACAGACTCATACATTAAATACTCTACTGCAATATTTCCTTTTCTTAAAAGTAAAAATTTAAAGATACAAGTAGACCCTTCCCACCCACCACTTTTCCCAAATGAGATGTAAAATGGAAGCCCAGTGCTTTAATGGAAAGCTAGAGGTGGCACACAGAACCTGAGATTGCATACACCCCAACAGGACAGCGTGGACCAAAATCGTCAAAGGCTGCTCAGAGCTCCAGAGAGCACCCGCTTCTGAACAAGGCCAAGCTCCAAAGTCACAGAACCATCCCCGCTGTAAGGGCTGCCCTGGGGACAGTGGGACCAACAGCACAGGCTTCCAGGGTTAGGAGAGCAGAGTGAGTGTGGACCTGCTCCCAGATCACTGCGACCCAGGTGTTCAGCACAAAGGAACATTCAGGAACCGGTGCGCTTTGCCTCCAGAGAGAGCTGTGGAGTCCAGCACGTCGGCGTAGGGGCGTAAGATCTCAGGGGCGTAAGCAGTGATGCAACTCCTCTCTAGGGCCATGTCACCCTCACTGCCACCTCTGCTAAAGCAGGGGTCACCCTCTCTTCCCTCTGCTCACCCCCTCAGGCTCCACTCCCTCAGATTAAATGTACTAGTCCCACTGCTACCAGAGGAGCCTGACCGTCCTTAACTTCTCGTTCAGGAATCAATTTCCAAGTCATTGCTCTCAGTTGTGGGATACCATTTAAAAAAAAAAAAAAAAAAGCTGTGCTAATGGTTTTATCAACTTTAAAGACACCCACGTAAATCTATGGTTTTTCAAGTCTGTACTACTATAAACGTTTCGCTCTTTCCTTCTTATTATCCCTTCTTTCCTTCTTATTACCCCTTCTTCTTACAATTCAGAGCAGAAGTTTCTCATTATTTCTAGGCCAAACTTTTTGGAACAGAGTGCACAAGACCTTGACTTAAGAGTACTTAAAGTACAAAATAACAATAATGAGATATTTTAAAAGTATCTTAGATAATCCATCTCATTTGAGCAAGTAAGCTTTGGTCCTGAAGAACAGTACCTTGTTTTGACAGCTGTAGCAAAGAGTTGTAAATATCGTGGCAGTCTCTTTCTCTGGGAACAATGAAATGCACAGTCCGGAAGTTCTTGCACTGGATCACAAGAGGGCATCCAGAAGTCGTGAGAGCTAGTTTCTCCACCAAGGCAATATGGTGGTGCAGTATCTACAGCATGAGAAAACGTTTGACCATCATTATAAACAAGCACTAAGTACCTTACTCGCTTCCCAGAGTGCGTAAATGTTAGAAACGCCCTCTTCAAATAAAGTCTCAGAGGTTATACGCTACACACCCAAACTGAAACTTTTAAATGACCAAATGCCCAAGCCGGAAACACACCCTGATACTTCCCCATCGCTGCACATGTTCCACACACCATCAGACCCCGAGAACGGCATCTCCTAAATACCTCTGCACCATCTCCTTCTCTCCATCTCCACTGTCACGGCCCTAGTTGCAATGCCCCCACTGTTTCCCACCTGAATTACTGTAAAGAGCCTCCCGAATGCTCTCTCCACACCTACTCTTGACCCTCTCTAAGCCATTTTCTACAAGGCAGAGGAGTGACCATTAAAAAACAATTAAATGGTTATCATATGATCCAGCAATCCCACTCTTAGGCATATACCCAGAAAAGATGAAACCACTAATTCAAAAAGGTAACACGCACCCCAATGTTCACCGCAGCACTATTTACAATAGCCAGGTCATGGAAGCAACCTAAATGCCCATCGACAGACGAGTGGACAAAGAAGATGTGGTACATATATACAATGGAATATTACCCAGCCATAAAAAGAATGAAGTAATGTCATTTGCAGCAACATGCACGGACCTAGAGATTATCGTACTAAGCAAAGTAAGTCACAAAGAGAAAGACAAATATATCACATATCACTTATATGTAGAATCTAAAATATGATACAAATCAACATATCTACAAAACAGAAACAGACTCCCAGACATAGAGAACAGACCTGTGGTTGCCAAGGGGGAGGGGGAAGGGGAGGGAAGGAGTGGGAGCTTGGGGTTAGCAGATGCAAACTATTACATACAGGATGGATAAACAACAAGGTCCTACTGCATGGCACAGTGAACTATATTCAATATCCTGTGATAAACCATAATGGAAAAAGAATATGAAAAAGAATATATATGTGTGTAACTGAGTCACTTTGCTGTAAAGCAGAAATTAATACAACATTGTAAATCAATAATACTTGAGGCTAGGGAAGTGGGAAATAACATGACTAGATGGCTTTTTTAATTGCTTTTCTAAAATTTTATTTATAAAAATAAAATAAAAAGCAATAAAAAAAAAGCCACCTAGGGGTGGGATAGGGAGGGTGGGAGGGAGACGCAAGAGGGGGGAGATATGGGGATATATGTATACATATAGCTGATTCACTTTGTTATACAGCAGAAACTAACACACCACTGTAAAGCGATTATACTCCAATAAAGATGTTCAAAAAAAGAAAAGTAAATAAATAAACAATAAAAAAGCCGCCTAGTCATGTTATTTCCCGCTTCCCTAGCCTCATTTCAGGTCCCTTGCCACATCCCTAAGTTCTGGTGACAACAGCCTTCTTTTGGCTCTTCCAATGCACCAAGCTCCTTTACACAGCACTGCGGTGCTCCTACCTCTTCACCCAGGAACTTCTAGTGTTATTTCTGGCCTTTGCTTAAAATTCATCACCGAGAAAGAATGCCACTCCACAATGACATCACTGTCTTATTAAAATAGGAGGGCAGGTGTGAACACGTGACTTTGAAAATTTTTTGGTTGAGACAAATACCAATGATTACAATTTTTTGTGCATATTCAAACTAAAACACGAGCTAGACCATGTCCAATAATATAGTTACAGCAAACAGCACAGCAGAGGTCTTCCTTACCCAGGTTTCTTTCTGATGAGAGTCTATAAACAGCAAATGTGTGGCCGTGAGATACAGGGTTCCTGTTAACGACTTGTTGCTCGTACTGAATCGGTCGAGCAATTTCACTTGCTCAACCTGAAAAAGAGAAAGGTGTTATTTCTCATTTCAAAAGTCGTATAAATTCTTTTTCTGTTATCCCAGCATTTAAATGTACATTTTCTCCTTCTGTTCAAAAACATAAGTTTATTTAATATTGAAAGTTAAATTGCACATATCTTGGGGAACATATAAACCACCAACAATATAAGTATTATTAATATTTACAGTTACAAATATAACCAATAGAGAAGAACTCTGTAAAAAAGGTAACATAAATATGGAAGGGAATGGGCTTCCCTGGTGCCGCAGTGCTTAAGAATCCGCCTGCCAATGCAGGGGACATGGGTTTGAGCTCTGGTCTGGGAAGATCCCACATGCCGCGGAGCAACTAAGCTTGTGCGCTACAACTACTGAGCCTGTGCTCTAGAGCCCTCAAGCCACAACTACTGAGCCCGCAAGCCTAGAGCCCGTGCCCTGCAACAAGAGAAGCCACTGCAATGAGAAGCCCGCGCGCCACAACGAGGAGTAGACCCCGCTCGCCGCAACTAGAGAAAGCCTGCATGCAGCAATGAAGACCCAATGCAGCCAAAAATAAAATAAATAAGTAAATGAATTTATTTAAAAAAGAAATATGGAAGGGAACAGCAAGGATATGGTATAAACAAGCATAAACGTTTTTTGTATCCAAGAATCAATATCTTTTATTAAAAGCTGGCAAGTCAAGAAATAAATAAGGTTATTATCTAGAGTTAGGAAACTAAAATACCAGAAAAAAATCAATCAGGAAACAGTTAATAGGTTGCAGCCTACAACTTACTCTGCTCACGTCTGCACCCAGGATACTGCTCTGTGTCCAGCCCTGTGCTTTTACTCACCCCGTCCGCCCTGCCAACAGTCTCTCCTGCTCAGCTAAGTGAGAGGCATTCTTCAGGGCTCACTGATGTCCTGTCTTTTAACAGGAAGGCTTCTCAGTTAATTAATTAATTACTAATGTCAGCTTTGTATTTCTTCCTGGCTCTGCACTCCCTGGCATAGATTATGTTACATGTTGCTCCCTCGCCCTCTACAGCTGACGCAGTGAAGTACACAGTACATCTTTATTGATAGTACATACACAGACACACACGAACACACACACACACACACACACACACACACACACACACACACACACA
>NW_020837960.1:31022302-31051305 GCF_003676395.1 Aethalodelphis obliquidens | reverse complement strand
GTGCCACCGGAGAGAGAGTTAGAGTTGGCCAAGAATTTGCAGGAGACCACTGTTTTGAACAGACAGTATTTATTACTATTCATTCGTATGGGGGGGGAGTAAAATAACCATTACCAACTTAAAAACATTAATCCACAGCTATAGCAGCAGGTTGTAGACAGTTCTTTAAATCGTGTGTTTTCAAAACCACATAGCTAACCATTATCTCATTAATTCTATGCCTTTACCTCATATATATTTTCTTTTCTCTTACTAAACCTGAAGGAAAAAATGCCCCCACTATGATTTCCAAAATAATCAATAATTACCATTTAAAATACTAATCAGGGACTGCCCTGGTGGCGCAGTGGTTAAGAATCCACTTGCCAAGGCAGGGGAAACGGGTTCGATCCCTGGTCCGGGAAGATCCCACATGCCGTGGAGCAACTGAGCCCGCGCACCACAACTACTGAGCTTGCACTCTAGAGCCCACGAGCCACAACTACTGAGCCCACGTGCCACAACTACTGAAGCCTGCGTGCCTAGAGCCCGTGCTCCGCAACAAGAGAAGCCACCGCAATGAGAAGCCCGCGCACCGCAATGCAGAGTAGCCCCTGCTCACCGCAACTAGAGAAAGCCTGCACACAGCAATGAAGGCCCAATGCAGCTAAAAATAAATAATAAATAAATTTAAAAGAAAGAAATATAAAAAAATAAAAGGCTAATCAGTTCCTCCTCCAAGATATTCAATGCCATAGTTTTTTTTTAACTTATAACAGTATCCATTCAAATAAGTTAAAATTTAAATGTAAAAAAAATCTGGTTTTGATACAAAACTTTATCTGCATGGGTACGGCAATGAATTGAGTTTTAACACCTTCCTCTGGAAACTTAGAGACATGATCTAACAATGTATTCTAGCTCCAGTCCGAGAGCTGATTTGAGAGACAAAAACTGTCAGATCGTCACACACTGTCCTTTAAGACAACAGGAAAACGTCCTTCTTATAAACCTGAATGAAGACTGGAAATCAGCATCTATTTCATTGCTCAGGACCATTTCTTCCTTAAATAAAAATGTAACTTTATTGTACCACATACTTCTCATCAAAACTTAAACACTGTTAAAACAATGGGATCAACTACTGTTGCCTCGTTAACTGTATGAGGTTCGGCTGCAAGGAAAGTCTGGCCAACCAACAGCGACCCCAGAAATATTTATCTCACCTGTCTTATTTCCTGCAGCAATTAAAACAAAGTGTTAACGGCTCTAGAGAAAAGAGAACTGATGAATATATATGGAGATAAAGGTTATCATAAGGTATCAACTCTACTCAAGCAAACAACCTGTGCCAACGTCACTATGCTGCACTTCAGATACCCCCAGAGAAGAGAAAAAAGTGTACTGACATGTAGTTTACAAAGGCGGGCCGGCATGGGGCGGCGGGCTGATTTTATTACCATTGAATTCAACAGTAAGTTTGTTTTTTACAAAAAAGTCCACATGAAGGGTTTGAATCTGTGGATTTTAAAAAGATCATAAATATTTCTTGTTTCCTCCAATCACAAGGCTTAAATAATAATTTCTCTACAAGGCACAAAACCGTGTACACACGATTCTCTACATGCAAGACAATCACACCCTCTTCATCTGGATCTTGACCCTCTCTTGCCCACCCCCTACTTGCTACTACTACTCTTCGGGGCTCCACTCTCTATAGGCAATCTCAACCACTGTCACTGTTGTAGTCTGTATGTTAGCGACTCCCAAAACCGAATGTCCAGCTCTGCTCTCTCCTGAGTTCACACTGTCTGCTGCACACACAGCAATAAGAGTTCCTGACGTAGTGCTGAGGTCGTATCATATGCTCAGTACGACAATAAGTGTTTAAATGAACATACGTGACTTTTTTTAATGTTCACAAGCCCCGTGCGGTAAGTACTATTACTATCCCCATGGAAACTGAGAGGTAGGTTAGGGAAATGTGCTAGCGTCAGCTGGGGAGTGGAACAGCCCAGTCTTAACCCTACATCAGAGGTCTGATTCCCGCCGCTCTATTCTGCTCTACTTGGACATCTTAAGGGGCATGTTAAGCATACTGAGAACGAAACGGATTTCCCCTGACCTCTCACAAATATGTTCCTAATGCTGTATTTCTGGACTGAGTTAATGGTACTCCATCCTCACCCACGCTAGAAACCTCAGATCCATCCTATGACTTCCTGACCCCTAACATTCAGTGAATCACAACGTCTACCAATTTTATGGCCTGAATATACATATATATATATATGTATACACACACACACACACACACACACACACACACACACACACACACATATATATTTTTTTTTTGGCTGTGCCGTGCGTCATGAGGAATCTTAGTTCTTAGTTCCCCAACCAGGGATCGAGCCTGCACTCCGAGTGGAAGCGAGGAGTCCTAACCACTGGACCACCAGGGACGTCCCATGGTCTAAATATGTTTAAATTCTGCTCCATCCACCATTTTTCAAGTGTTCCCACAGTATAATGAAAGTGTCTGTTCAAGGGTCCATCTCTCCCACCAAGGCTGTAACATGTCCCAGGGCAAGGACTGTCTCTTATTTGTGTCTGAATACCTAATGGATAGCATAGCACCAGACACAGTAAATGTTTGTGGAACTAGGGCGAACTGCCACAGAGAAATTCCCCACGGGGAGAAACAGAAGGTGCCCGAAATTTACCAGTGGTCTCTTGCTGAAGTCATCAAGGCATTTATTAAATAGAGTTCTTTATAACATCATACTGTTCCTCACTTCTCTCTGCCACCTTTTCCCTACAAAGTAGGTGAACGGTAGACACCCATTCAGTAACTTATGAACAAATCTAAAGTATACAAATGACTAACAGAGTGTACAGTTACAGTTCAGTTCCTTTTTTTTAAATAAAAGTGTGGACTCTCAGCCCCCTACCCCACTCCTCATTTCTTCCTCTAGGGCTGTACAATATTCCATGCTTCTTTCTGGCTGGGTGTCTAGCGAGATTGGAAATTCAGGTTGATAATACTCTTCCTAACGCTTTAAGCCTATTTCTTGATTTCTCCTAATTTCTACATCCGAAATTTTCTGAAATTCCCTTGGTTAGAGCTTTAATTTGGGTTAAACATACACGTTTCAAAGCCTAGCTGTTCATCTGATTCATCTCCGAAACTTTACAAAAGTACAAATCCCACCTCCCACCTCCCACCACAGAATCGTCTCAGGACACGGAGACCAAGAATCTGTATTTTTAAGAAACTCACCAGATTGTTCTCGTGCACCTGATACTCCTTCTAATGTTAACTCCAAATGAATCCCTCTTGCTCTTAACTCACATTAGGCTCTGTTCCTTCTCTATCTTTGCACTCTCTCCCCAAACAGTTAAGGCTCCGGCTTGCCTCATCCTCCCACTTGTTAAAAGAGCTTCTTACAACTTTAGCCATTTAAAATATACCACTGCGTTCCGTGTGCACGCACACACCCCACACACGTCTTTGAAGAACCTGGGAAGAAGATGCACATAAATATACAGAAAGAGAGTTTGCTAATTCGCCCAAAAATATGGGCGAATCAGCTGGAGGTCAATCTGTCTGGGTTTCATTTTCTTTATCTGTAGAATAAGGACAATAATCTCAACTTCAAGGGCTGCAGAAAGGCTGGATAACACATGTCAGGTACTTTACCCCAAGTCTGCTTGACAGATAGTAAGCAATAAAGTGCTCAAATAGATGTTTAACAAATTACTATTGTTAGTAAGCTGATAAGTTAAGTCGAGCCCTGACGGTCCTCTGTATTAAACTACTGCCCAGTGAAGTTCAAACAGAGAAAGGAAGGAAGAGGTACATGGACTTCAAAAGCAAACGCACTATTCTAATGTGCTCTATGGGCAGAAAAATCTATGCTTTCCTAATGTAAGTGTCAAAAGCAAAGATCAACAAAATTTTCTTGACTAATCCAGAGAAAACACAGAATTCTCAATACAGGAGGAAAAATGTAAAAGGGGAGCCATAATATTTTACCTGATGAAAAAGTAACACCTGTAAAGGTAGAGAAACTGCGGCAGGTAAAGGGACACGAGTGGAGGATTGTGGGCACGGCAGTCTGTGCTCAGATGGGGGTTTTAAGAAGATCTTTCCAATGGCAACATGGAGAGAACGCTGCGTTGGGAAGAGTCTGCTAGGGCAGTGGGCAGGCGAGAGGCTGCTGAAATAACCTAGGGGTGCCTGGGAGAGACGTGACACAGGCCTGGAGGATAAAGAAACCCACCTGGGGGCAATAACTGATGTGAGAAGTAAAGGAGGAGAAACGGGCTTCTTGAGATGTTAGCTTGTCACTGGTGGCCATTTGCTAGGACAGAGGATCAAAGGGAATGTAAGTGTGAGGGAAAGAGAGTCTATCTCAACTATAACAATCTGAGGATTATTCATGACCTTAGTAAATGGAGGATTATACTCAGATCAAGGCCACATAATAGAAAATCATGACATTTCTCCTTCCATATGGCAACCTCTATGTGGATGTGACAGATAATAAATCTGAAATTATTCAAAAACATTTATTTACTACTTAAAGGTCTGGAGAATATAGAAGATCTTCTGATCTTCTATATTCTGAGAAACACAGATTATTCTGTTCTTGGCTGAAAATCCTAAGATAAATATTAAAAACACAGAAATCGGATCTTTTTCTTTGCTAAAACCATCAGCATACAAATTTCCAACCACAGACTTAGCCAGTTTCTCAACACCAACTGCTGCTTCTTATTTCCCCCCTTCACCGAGGAACTGAAAGTACTTTACAGATGTCGCTACAGATTTTTCCCAGTGTTTTCCTGGAAGTGTTCTCAGTCAGATATTTAGGCAGCACGTGTCTCTCTCCCCCCTCCCCTCCCCACCCTCTCTCTGTCATCACTAGCCCTGAGGAAACGCCAGCACATCACTTTATGGGCCATTTAGGGGAACTGTGGCCAACTCTGGGCCTGCAATAAAAGGTGGCCTAATGGTGTCTACGGCAAGTTCACATTTCAGCTGACTACAAAGCTGGAAATGAAAAGCACAGGGAGTCACACATACACGGAATCACATTCTGAAAATGCAAGACACCATCTGCCCCTAAGAGGGATAAGCGGGCCTCTGGGACAGAAGGGACCAATGGCCTCCCCCAAGGTTCTGTGACCGCCAGCTGTATGTACCCACTCTGCAGCTACAGGCCGAGGCCAGTGAAGCAGGAAACGCCCTGTCAAGGCCTCTCTGGCTCCGCGTGGTCCCTCCTGACAGCCAGGCCTCCACCTGGGACTCCTGTAATCATTATTCCACACTCAGAGCACTGACACCGTGCCAGGAATTAGCTTTCAGAAAGAAAGAGCGCCAGGAGGGATAGACTAGGAGTTCGGGATTAACACGTACACACTACTATATATAAAACAGATAGGCAACAAGGACGTACTGTACGGCACACGACACTGTACTCAACATTTTATAATAATCTATAAGGGGAAAGGATCTGAAAAAGAATACATATATATATATATTATATACACATACGTATAACTGAATCACTGTGCTGTACACCTGAAACTAAACAACGCTGTAAATCAACCACACTCCAATTTAAATAAATAAATGAAAATAATAAAATTTTAAAAAAGAAAGGGCGTCACGTTGCCTTTGTGAAGTGGAAGGTAAGCATCAAAAGGGCAGAGGCTTTTGACCTTTTTTCTGGCCACGTATTCCCCAGCACCGACGACACAGTCTGGCTGCATAAATCACCACACGGAACAGACCAGAAACCCAGGGGCACTTTCCAGCCCCGGCCTACTCTGCTCTCCTGCAGCACTGGACGGGCTGCACTCGGGGGTCACCAGCTCTGGACGGGCGTCCCTAACCACCTCTTTCCAGCTGTCCTCTCCCAGGCCCGGCCCAGCACCCTCCACAGGATTTCACCACCATCCACCATGGTACACATCTGACTCATTACTTTGTTGATTGCTTTGTCTTCCCCAGCTAGAAAATGAGTCTTCAACGGGCAGGGATTTTTGTGGTTGATTCAGCGCCATTTCCTCAGTACCCAGAACAGTGCCTGGCCCTGGGAAAAGGAAGGAGCAGAGGCGGGAGCAGGGGGGCAGGGGGAAGCAAAGAAGGAAACGAGAACCGGCAGGGCTGTGCCCGCCCGCCTGGGACTCTCCTCTCCCCTCTGTCCCTAACACTCCTTCCCTGGCCCCTTGATGAGTATCCCCAGGGCTCGGCCTTCACACTCTTCTCCAGTCTCCGCATGCTCTCCCGGCATAAACGCACCCTCAACGGAAGATCTCAGTGATCCCCTAAACGCCCACCACTCGCAAGCCTACATCTCCGGGGCACACCTTCTCCCTGACTCCAGACCCTCGTGGTCAGCCACCTGCTAGACACAGGGCTCGTCCATCCCTCCCTTCCCTGCCTGCTCACACCGACCCACCTCCTTCCTCTAATCTCCTGACCTGAGGCAGGGGAGTGTGGCAGCTAAGAGAACAGCACAGACCTGGCTTCAAGTTCCCAGCTCCACCTCTTCCTTGGTGGAGCCAGCTGTTTGAGCCGGGACAGGCTATTTCATTTGATCTCTGCAAGAGTCACTTTCCCCAGCTGCGTAAGGGGATAATACCAGTGGCAGTCAACGTAGCACTCTGCGTGGGGAGCACTCAGGTGCTCCTGAAAACGTGCTGGCTCTTATTTCAAAGACAAAATATCACCGGTCTCCTTGTTCTTGATCCATTCTTAGTTTTGCACACCCTCACTCTCCATGACACGTAACATATATGTACACACACACGTACGACTGATCTCACACTCCAACGACAAAAAGGGGGAGCAAGCCAAGAGCAAACTGAGCGTTACTGTTGAAATAACTCAATTTGAGTCCCAAAGGGGTCAGATTTTCATGGGACAGTCCATGCTTTAACCAGCTCTAGGAAGCAGTCTTTCACACACGGATAGCTGAGGAAAACATCCTTCCATTCCATTCCGTGAAGCTCCACTCACATTAGAACAATACCATCGGCATCAACACATGATGTCAGCCGAAGCACCGGAGCCTGGCGGGGAAAGGAGGAAGACACACAGCTCCCTTTGTTTCTTGGCAAGACTCTCTCCTACGGCAAAGTTGGAGCTCAAAGTGAGAGGCAGCAGCTACACTGCTGATGCATATAGCCTGGAAATGCACTTTCAAAATTGCCGATTCAGACTTGACATCTTTATTGACGCTGTACAGTTGTAAACCAAATGTGACCAAAACACGATGATACATCTGTTCCTGAATTTTAGAACTATAAAGCCACTTAATTAGTAGTCAACTAAAATACTTTATCCGATATATCTCTGGTTAGTAAGCAATACTTTTTAAAAGTGACTAAAATCAGCACAAAAAAACAACAGCATATAAATATGATTTACTTATGTCAAGAAGAGGTTTGGGGAAGGAAAAGCTCTTAGAATTATTATTAAGATTCCTGAATTAATATTAATACATTTGAACAAAACAGACTGAAAGCAGAGAGATGATGGAAAGGTCATTATGTAGACTATGGAGTTAGACAAACCTCTACCCCCTCATGAGCTAAGTGGGCACTCAAGCCGATGTCCTCATCTGTAAATGGAGATAATGTCCCAACTGGCAGCGTCAAGAAATTAGTGATAATTCTGTACAAATTAACATATTTGTGAACTGTAAACACTGTGAAATCATACTGTCGAGTTGGCTATACTGATATACAGTTGCTCAATAAATGGCAATCATTACTTTAAAAATACAGTGATCTGAACAACACAGAACAAGTCACTAGTTACACATCACTACTTACAGTCAATTCTTGATCGTGACTAAACTACACAGAGTTCAAAACAGCTAAATAAACTGAAAGAAATTCGTTTCTAGTTTTCAAATGCAATTACTTTTGCAGCAAATTAACTGTCCAGGTGAAGGCTATGCATAATAGAAACAAAAAGTTGGCTATGTTCAAATCGATCTTTTAAGAATAAGTTATAATTAGGAAAATATTATAGTCTACACAACAATTCTCAGAATGCATTGTGAGGGCCATGCCTGCCCTGCTCACTGCTGTGTGCCTGTACAGTGTCCGTAAAGTGCCTGACACGTAACAGGTACCTAGTAAATATTTGTTTAATTGCAGTCTACATACAGCCACTTAAGAGAGCAGGAGTGGTCTAATGCTAGAAAAATAACCCAGAGTAATAAAGGAGCACAGTAGAAAATTAATCTTAATACGAAATTAGTCAGAAATCTTTTAGTCCTTAAAAAACATCATAAAAAGACCTTACTAAACGACCAGCATGGGCCCACTGTGAAAGGGTAAGACTAAATCAGAAAACTAAAGAGAAGTCCATCAACTGGTCGTTACAGAGGAACATCAGGCCAAATGAAAGTCACCAGAAAGAATCGTAAGGGAATAAGGGAGGGCTGCTATGACTATAGAAATAAAAACAAAGATATATACTCATCATAAATTTCAGGTGGAAAGACTTAAAATAAGCCAAGGGAGCCTAAAGATTTTCTAACATTCTGTTCCCTCTTACCAATCCCGAGGAATGGGATTTGTTCTGATTAAATTCAGCTCACTTTTACTGTTTTCCTATTACATGTTCTGCACTGTAGCAAGCACGATGAAAGGTGCAAAGATGGGGTTTAATTTGGCACAGAAGGAAGCCACGCGCATACAGCTCCTATCTGTGTGCACAGATAGTACAAAGACATCTGGAACCTGGGAACCAGGACCAGACCCTGATCTGATGCCTACTCTAGTCCGCTGCACCTTCTACTAGTTCGGTTATTTACTTAATCACCCTTCTATCTTCAAATTTTAAGCGGCAGCAACTTGAATTCTAGAGTTACTTTACTTTTCTGCTCTTAAAGACACAATGAGAAACTTTTTAAATGGCGTTACTTTTTAGCATCTTTAATTTTATTAGATATAGTACGTGCCATGTTAAAAAAAAAGTTTTAATATAAATCCATGTCCATCTTAAAAAAGTTTGTGAAACATCTGAATGACATAGATCTCACGTCTTCCCTGGAACAAATGAAGAAGACGGATGTCTGCCCTTTCCCTAAATGAGCTATAACTTGAGGATGGGCAGCAACTGACCGATGGTTTCCGCAAAACCCGGAGAGTCAAGGTTCACAGTGGTCCTCGTCCCGATTCTGTTAGGCTCCGCGCGGGGCTTAAAAACATGCTATTCAGTTCTGATCTCGACTTGTTTCCTGCCCTCTCAAAGTGGAAGTTGAACTTCAACGTTGTCGGTAAAGTAACTTGGCAATATTTTGAGGTCACTTCCATCCGTGTTCACAGTTGTACCAGAATCATAAGAATATGTTTGTTCTCAGAGTAAATGCACACAAAACTGAAAATCACACACAAAACTGAAGCATGGGATTTAATCATCTCAGCTGGAGAGCATTTCCATCAGCCGTCCTCCGTAACTCGTCTGCCCAGCTGATTGCCACTAAAAACACCCAAGTGTGAAACGGAGCCGGAAACCCCAAAACCCCAGGGAAGTGAGGTGGAGCCCAGCGCCGGTCCCAGCTCCCCCGACGCCTGCACCGAGCATCCGTGACCCGGGACCGCAGGACCCGAGCAGGGGAGGTGCACCGGCGCCCAGGTGTGTTCCGGGCTACCAGGCCGCAGCAGCCCCGACTCCGCCCGGGAAGCCGCAGCGCTGGGGGTCGGCCGCCGGCCCCACGGAACGGACCCCAGACCCTCCGCACCCAACTCCGGACCAGAACCCCGCCTCACGCCCGCCCAGGCCGCCCCGCGTCCCCGGCCCGTCCGCCGGCCAGCCGCGTCCCGCCGCCCACGCCAGTCAAACCGCCCAGCGGCGAGCGGCCCTCCGCGCGCCCACCTTGGTCGTACGGATGTGCTCCATCCCGAAGACGCGTCCGCCGGCGGCCGCAGCACCTGCGCACCATAGAGCGGATATCCCGGGCCGCGACGCCCCTGACCCGGCAGGCACCACCTCCAGCCGGCCGCGCCCACCGCGCACGCGCAGCTCGCTCGTCGTCTCCTGGAAACACTTCCGCAAACCGGGGCCGCTGAGAGGGCGCTGCGCGGTGGGCAGAGCGGCGGCGGTGCTGAGAGAGCGGCTACGGTATCGCCTGGGGCCGCCGTGAGAACCACAGCGTCTCCTGTCGGTGGAGGCCTTCCAATCCCCGAGAGAGCGCGGTCCTCTCCTGGGAAACTGGCCAGCAATTCTCCCCCGTGGACAGGGTCGTGTGGACGTGCTGTGAGAAGAGAATTCGGTGGGTGAGGGCGAGACAGGGTGACACCAAATTTCAGTACTTCGTCTTTTGTCTGAGCTGCAGTTCTTCTCACAAGAATCTACTCGAAGGAAATAATCAGATGTATTTATTGTAGCCTTATTTGAATCCATCACAATCTCCAATATTATGGGATTGTTATGTAAAGTGTGGTATGTCCATACACTGTTGATATCAGCATACCTTAAAAATTATGTGAATAGGGACTTCCCTGGTGGCGCACTGGTTAAGAATCTGCCTGCCAGTGCAGGGGACACGGGTTTGAGCCCTGGTGCGGGAAGATCCCACATGCCGTGGAGCAACTAAGCCTGTGCGCCACAACTACTGAGCCCGCGAGCCACAACTACTGAGCCTGCGTGCCACAACTACTGCAGCCACGTGCCTAGAGCCTGTGCTCCGGAACAAGAGAAGCCACTACAGTGAGAAGCCCGTGCACCACAACGAAGAGCAACCCCCGCTCACTGCAACTAGACAAAGCCCGCGCACAGCAACAAAGACCCAACACAGCCAAAAATTAATTATTTATTTATTTAAAAATTATGTGACTAAAAGTAAAAGCTGAACAAACTGAAAAATCAGCAACTTTATTTAGATCTATGAGAGAACTGAGGTCACAGGGCAAACCACTGACCCCCAAATTAGAGAGAGAGAGAGACAGACAGACAGGCAAGTACAGAGAACAACACCTTATGGGAGCAGAAACCCACCAGCAGCAACCTCCCTGGGAACCAGTGCCGGGCAGGTCGTTTCAGCCAGCACATAGTGTCCGACTATCCAGGAGACAAGACACACTAAAAGGCAAAAACACAGTTTGAAGGGAAAGAGCAAGCCTCAAAACCAGACTCAGCTATGGCCTAGATGTTAAAATTATCAGACTGGGAATTGAAAACAATTAGGATTCATAGGCTAAGGGCTCTGATGGGTAAAGTAGACAGAATGCAAGAACACACAGGCAATGTGGGCAGAGAGATGGAGATTCTAAGAAAGAACCAAGAAGAAATGCTACAGGTTAAAAGAACTACAACAGAAATGAAGAATGCCTTCGATAGGCTTATGAGTAGAACACATGTGACGCAGGAAAGACTCTCTGAGCTTGAGGATACCTCTATAGAAGCCTCCGAATCTGAAAAAGAGAAAGGAAAAAGACTGAGAAAAACAGAACAGAATGCGCAAGGATTGTGGGACAGCTACAAAAGGTGTAACATACATGTAATGGGAATATCTAAAGGGGAGGAAAGAGAGAAAGGAACAGAAACAAATATTTGAAACAATAATGACTGGAAATTTCCCCCCAATTAATGTCATACACCAAACCCTCAGAGAACACCAAGCGGGATAAATGCCAGAAAAACTACAATCATTCTCGAACCATGGAAAATCAAAGATTACAAACAGAAATCCTGAAGAAGGCAGGGGCGGGAGAAACCCTTATCTATAGAGGAGCGAGGAAAAGAATCAGATCTGACTTCTCATCCGAAAGCAAGCAAGAAGAGAGGGGAGTGAAATAAAGGGTTAACAGAGGAGTCCACCAACCTAGAATTCTGTACCCTGTGAAATGCTTACATATAAGTGAAATTAATGACAACAGTGAAACAAGGGGCTGGAGGGAGAAGCTAAGATTAGTTTATTAGAAAGTACTCACACTTCAAAAACAAGTTATGCTGTAGAGGAACATTACATAACAAAAAGTGTTGATGCTGAATTACTGAGTGAAAAATAAAGTGGCTATAGAATGGTAGGTTCAATGTGAGTGTGTTGGGTCATTTTTATTTATTTAAAACGAAATACTGGGGCTTCCCTGGGGGCGCAGTGGTTGAGAGTCCGCCTGCCGATGCAGGGGACGTGGGTTCGTGCCCCGGTCCGGGAGGATCCCACATGCCGCGGAGCGGCTGGGCCTGTGAGCCATGGCCGCTGAGCCTGCGCGTCCGGAGCCTGTGCTCCGCAACGGGAGAGACCACAACAGTGAGAGGCCCGCGTACCACAAAAAACAACAACAACAACAACAACGAAATACTTAACATTTCTAGATGGTTAGGATAACAGGTGATTTTTGTAATTCCTCTGTTTCAGCCATGCTGAAGTGATTTCAGCCTGGAGTGATCTTGCCCCCAGGGGACATTTGGGACATCTAGAGACATTTTTGGTTGTCACAACTAGGAGTGTGTGTCAGGCGGTACTACTGGCATCCAGTGGGTAGAGGCTGGGTCTGCTGCTGAGCACTTTAAAATACACCAGACACACCCCGCACCCAACCACCCACCAAAGAATTATCCAGCCCAAGACCTCAGTAGTGCCGAGGCGGAGGAGCCCTGCTCTATGTTCTCCAAGTGTTCTGTCCTAAGCCGCTTCACTCTGTTGTAACTAGAAAATGCTATTTTTAAAACATCATCACCATTTTTACATCATCTTTCTTACTATGTTTGGTGCTACAAAGACCTCTCTACCCTCTAAGTTTTCTTTTCTAATTAAAATTTATGTTTTATTTTGCCAGTGTTTCATTCATTTATTTTATTCAAGTCGTCTTGGTGTTGCTTTGTTTTGAGTGCAGGCTATGTTTCAGACAGATTTTCAAAGCAATGGAGATACTCACGGGGAATACATAATGAGGATAAGATTGCACGACCTAGAAAACAGCCTCGTACAGTATCACATCCAAAAGACACAAATCCGGCTAAAAAAAAAATTGAAAACTAAAGCAGGTCTTTTCCAGAAGATCTTCTGAAAAAGCAGAAAAGGGTGAATTATATTGCATAACATACATCAAGACTTCCTTGATAAAACCTCTTTTTGTATTATTTTCCCTCAGATTTTTGTCATTTTCTCCATTCCACATCCCCAAACACGTTATCCTCACAACATTATCTCCCTCGTCCCTTATCATTTCTCACTTTGTCTCTTTTACCAATTCTCATAGAAGGGTAATAATAATCATAACTAACGCTTAAATGATTACCAGGTGGCAGAAAGAGTACTAAGTGCTTTACCTGTACTATGGGGAAAATACTATCACCTTCCTCATTTTAAAGATGAGGAAAGTGAAACACAATGAAGTTAAGTAACTTGTCCAATATCACACAGCAGATAAAGCCTAGATTCATGAGATAAAGCCAGACAGTCTGACTCTAGATTCTGTATTCTTAATACTATTCTATATCGATTTGTTTTTCAAAATCCATATAAAAGTTTCAGTTATGGTAATATGATAGGCTAGGAAATGACTCTGCTTTTTTTAAAAACTAAAATAGTATCTAAAATAGAAAATCAGGGCTTCGCTAGTGGCGCAGTGGTTAAGAATCCGCCTGCCAATGCAGGGGACACAGATTTGAGCCCTGGTCCAGGAAGATCCCACATGCCATGGAGCAACTATGCCCATGAGCCACAACTACTGAGCCCGCGTGCCACAACTACTGAAGCCCATGCATGTAGAGCCCATGCTCCACAATGAGAGAAGCCACTGCAATGAGAAGCCCGAGCACCACGATGAAGAGCAGCCCCTGCTCACCACAACTAGAGAAAGCCTGCATGCAGCAATGAAGACCCAACGCAGCCATAAATAAAATAAATAAATAAAATATATTAAAATAAAATAGAAAATCAAATCCTGTAAAGCACCTATAATGTAACTGAGAAGAGAGTGAGGACTCACAAGTGCAAAATATAAGGGAAAGTGTGTACCCAGAAAGGTAAGCAGGATACGGAAATTCCTGCAAGAGGGCCATTTCCAAACCAGGTGAATTTAGTTCCTGTTTTGATGTTCTCACAGGACTTAAAGTCTAGAGCCCACCCCATGGAGGAAGTACAATGGGGGACTCTCCCCACATAAAGCCTGGGCCAGAAGGAAACTCAACCAATCCAATGCCCAGAATACTGTGGGAAATTCACCTTGACATTAAGAAACAGGAGGGGAGCAATAATCTCCTGTCTTGCAAATATTATAACCACAAAAATGTTATTAGATGAATTTGCAACCTAGATTCATACCACCTAAAAAACTTTCAGAAAAACTTCAAGTTGTGAATATAGTTTTAAAAGTTTGGGATTAGTAGTGCCTAGGAATGTTATTAAAGCAAACTCAAATCCTTTTTGGGTGGAATGCCACTCTACAATAGGTTTTAAATAATTCTTACAATTAACTTTCCAAGGAAAATTGTTAGTCACAATAAAAGATAACTAGCACACAAGGAAACAATTCTCAAGAGATAATTTGCAAGAACAGCATGAGTGGCAATAAGAGCTTTTATAACTATCAGGCTTAGTTTATAAAACAATTATGCTCAATGCTCATTATGTTTAAAGAAATGAGTCATGATGAAAATGTCTGCAGTGTATGGGAAAAACAGTGTCTTAATGAGCAGACATGAAGAAGAACCAAATAGAACTTTTATAAATGAAGTGCAAAAATTGAAATGGAAAACCCACTGAATGGGTTTAACAGATTAGACACAGTAGAAGAAAGAATTAGAAAACTGGAAGTTACTTTTGGAAATTACCCAGAAAGGATTACTGAGAGACAAAAAGATTGTAAATAGGAAACTAAAGTTAAGAGAAATTGAGGATAGCATGAAAAGATCTAACATAAGTCTTGCCACAGTTTCACAAGAAGAGAAGGGGGAGAGAGAGACTGGGGCAAAGATAATATAATACCTGACATTTTTCAGAATGCATGGAAGACACCAATCCACAGAATATGGAAGCTCAACGAATTCCAAGAGGAATACATAAAAAGAAATCCATATCTAGACACACCGAAGTGAACTAGAATCACTATGGTGAATTTACTATGGTAACACCAAAGACAAAACTGGAGAGCTTAAAATCATCCAGACTAGAAGAGGAACAAATTACCTTCAGCTGATTAACAATTAAACTGACAGCTGACTTCTCAGCAACTGAGGAAGCCATATAACATTGGAATAGTATCTTCAATATGCAGAAGGAAAACGATGACAATCTAGAATTCTCTTCCCAAACTATCTTTCAAAAAATGAAAATGGAAAAAAAAAACCCCAGACATTTTCAAACAAAAAATACAGACTAAGAGAGTTTGCCATGACCCATATTAAAGCAAATTATTCAAAAGTATACTTAAGGATAAGGAAAATGATCACAGATGGAAGATCTAAGATAAAAAAGAAATGAAGTTTTTTGTTTTTGTTTTTAGAAGATGTTGGGGGTAGGAGTTTATTTATTTATTTATTTTTGCCATGTTGCGTCTTCATTTCTGTGCGAGGGCTTTCTCTAGTTGTGGCAAGCGGGGGCCACTCTTCATCGCGGTGCACGGGCCTCTCACTGTCGCGGCCTCTTGTTGCGGAGCACAGGCTCCAGACGCACAGGCTCAGTAGTTGTGGCTCACGGGCCTAGTTGCTCTGCGGCATGTGGGATCCTCCCAGACCAGGGCTCGAACCCATGTCCTCTGCATTAGCAGGCAGATTCTCAACCACTGCACCACCAGGGAAGCCCTGAAGTTTTTTTAATGTAAAGAAATTAGTAAATGTAAACAAATATTGATGGCACAAAATTTTAATAAAGTTTTAAGAAGTTTAAAAAGAAAAGAATTCAAATATATGAGTTAGGCATGAGATAAAATACTCTAAAATACTTGTATTCTCTTGGAAGATGGTAGGAGTGTTTGTTAATTTTAGCCTTAAAAAGTTATATTTACATGTTTTAATTTCCAGGGTAACTGCTAAAATATAGAAACAGCACATAAGTTCCAAGTTAGTATGAGGAGAAAATGGAATTTTAAAAAGATGTATTTGTCACAGCTTAAAAAGAATATCAATAAATAAATTTAGCAAAATGTGTATAAGATCTCTACAGAGCGTGTTATAAAATTACCTGGATGGATGGACGGATGGATGGATGGATGGAGAGATAGAGAGTTAAAAAGATAGATACATAGATAGGTAGATAGATATTACACACACACACACACACACACACACACACACAGAAGACCTAAATAAATGGAGAGATGTACTTTGTTTACAGAATAGAAAACTCAATTTTGACAGTTTTTTGGAATACTGGTCAGATATTTTGTTGAATGCCCCTCTACTGGAATTTGTCTAAAGTTTTCCTCATAGTTAGACCAGGGTTAAGGGCTTTGTGGGAGAAGACCAGACAGATAAAATGCCATTCTTATCACATCATAACAATATCAAGTCATATTGTCAATATGATTTATCATTGTTGTTGTACACCTTGATCGCCTGGCTGAGGTAGTGTTTGTCAAGTTTCTCCACTGTAAAGTTACTATTTTCCCCCCATTTCTATCCTCTCCTCTCTCAAAGGAGCTCACTCTTCAAAGTCCATACTTAAGGAGGAAGGAGTTATACTCCCCATCTTTGAGGGCTGAGTTTCTACATAAGTTGTTTGAAATTCTTCTGCACAAGAAAATTTTCTGTTCTCTCCCATTTTCTTATTTACTCCATCATTTGTTTGTATCAGTATGGGCTCATGAATATTCATTTTATACTTCAGGCTATATTCTGATAGTTCTTCATTTATTTTCGTGCTCAAATTGTTCTCGTTTTGGCCATTAGCAGCTCTTTCACTTGGCTCCTCTGTCCCTTTGACGTACCCCCATCAATACTGGGGGTTTTCTTTGTTTGTTTTTAGCACTTCCTTACTTTCTGGCACTACAAGAAGCTCCCACCTCATTTTGCATCTTTCCCACCCCAGCCCTTAGAATTAACTATTTCTCCAAAGAGCTCTGGTTCTTTTATTGAAGAATGATATTAGAATCCAAGATCTGGGCCTTAGGTATGCCTTTTCCTACTGGAATATTAGCAAGAGTTCTTTTTTTTTTTTTTAATTTGTTTATTTTTGGCTGCGTTGGGTCTTCATTGCTGCACACGGGCTTTCTCTAGTTGCAGTGAGCGGGGGCTACTCTTCATTGTGGTGCGTGGGCTTCTCATTGTGGTGGCTTCTCTTGTTGCAGAGCACGGGCTCTAGGCACACTGGCTTCAGTAGTTCTGGCTCGCGGGCTCAGTAGTTGTGACACATGGGCTTAGCTGCTTCGCGGCCTGTGGGATCTTCCTGGACCAGGGCTTGAACCCGTGTCCCCTACACTGGCAGGCGGATTCTTAACCACTGCACCACCAGGGAAGCCCCAAGAGTTCTTTTTGTTTATATACATTTTCTGTTTGTTTGTTTTCTTTTCCTATCACCTTGTTCTGATTTTGTGGATCTCATCTCTCTAGGTACATAAGGTATTTGTTTGTTTGACTGTTTGTTTTTGCTTCCCAAATTATCTCCATTCCCTCAAGGTTTCTTTCTAGGTTTGTTGTTTTGGCTTCTGACTTTCATGTCAGAACTCTCCTCTAATATCTGATCATCTTTGATCATCCTTTCAAGTAGTAAAATGTTCATTGAGAACAATCTTTGTTGGAGAGCTTGATAATTGGCCAGGATTGCTACAGAATGATGGGGTGGCGACGTGGCACTTTTATTGGGGACCTTGCACATCACAACTTGAAGGTCTTGTGCATGGGAATGGACACAAGGAGCCCTGGGAACAGATGTCCTGTTAGCAGCAGTAGCAGAGCCTGAGTAGAAGCCCCAGTTGGACACCACACACAGGATGCAAATGATTCAGACCATCTGCTTCTCTGTTGCTAGCTCTCCCCCTGGTGAGAACTACAACATAACAAAGAGCCCCAATTCCTCTGTCACTACGAAGGGGTGGGTTCACTCAAGGGAAATGAGTAGACACTATAAAGGAGAAGAGTTTTGTTCGCTGAGACTCATTTTTATTCTTACTAATGTTCATAAAGCATAGGGTCCAATTTAAGAGGACCTGTATGTGCACCAGTGTCCCTAAATTCTAACCTTCCCTAAAAAAGTTGGATCAGTAAAAATTACCAGATTAAGTATTTTCTGCTGTCGTTATCACGTTACTTACGCAAATGGGTCACTTAATCCAGTTACAGCACCAACGGAGGAGTCCCCGAGACTTATAAGCTAACCTGAGGGAAGGCCAGCCAGCCAAGAAGAGTTCTGTCTCTTAGGGTTAGTCAGACTGGTGAATATCAAAATACCAGCTTGATCACTGGCCATGAGAAACACACGTTAAAGCAGACAGCAGTGAGGGTCAGCGTATTCTCTTCCTATAAAGCTAAGTGGACACTTTGCATTGAGAAGCTTACTTAGCATGAATTCGGGCAAGGGAAATGACCTAAATGATGCGACAGGCTGTTGTCATCCAGCCAAGATCCCGATGCAGCTGTAAACCCATCTGTAGTTGTGACGTACCAACTACAAGACAAGAGAGCAGTGCTTCTGGCCCAGGAAAGCCTCTGGGGGCAGCCCTGATGTCTCATTATTATAGGGGTATGTTACATATCCCCAATCTAGTTTCTGAACATCTCTGTGCTGAGACCCCATTTCTTTAGAAACACTACCTGGTCTGCTAAGTTCCTATCAAGATGTAGCCTGGAAGCCATGCTATCTTTTGGAGGGAGTCTTAAAACATCTGTGCTTTGCTTAATTTTGTCTTGATGTATATATTTATAATTTCCTTTATTATCCAACTTCTAGGAGACACCTAGATTTTGCCTTATATGTGCCTACAAAGACTACTTAAAATAACATACTAGTTATTGATGACTTTAATAAAATATAATTTTCTTAATTGACCTTGCATTTAAAAATGGAGGGTTTTTTGCATCAAAAATTAACAAATACACAAAAAGCAGTAAGTAAACAATCATGATGGTTTGAAATAATGAGGAATCAGTCTTCCACATTCATTTCTCCCTAATGCTTAGTGTTTATTTTTACACTTTTTTTTAAAAAAAAAAACCCACTGAGTTCCCCTATAAAATACACAAGAGATGTCTGATGCTATGATTGTCATGTGAGAAAACATTTCATATTTTAAAATTAAATGTTAATGCTTTTATAATTATATTTACTGCTTACCGTCTAATGGGATATTATGAAAGCAATCACACTTCCTAATCTGGGTGTTTCTTAAATAGAAATAAATCATTAAAAGAGCCAGAATTGGCTGCATTTCTCAGCTTTTATTTTTAGGTGGATTACTGCAGAAGCTGAAGCCTATGCTCAGAATTCTTTCTGGAATCAAAGCTGTGTGAATTCAGATCTCCTATCTGCCCCTTATTAACTGTGAATCTAGTAAAATTATTTAACTTCTTCAACTCCTGGTTTTCTTTTCTGTAGATAGCAATGCTTACCTTTATCCCCTCCATGGAGTTATTTATTTTGGTTAAGTGAAATAATGAACCCAAATCCGTTATGCACAGCAGCTGGCCTTAATAAATTCTATAAATAACAGTTGTGCGTACGTGTGTATCAAGCATTCTTAACTGAGTGCACTGCATACTGTATCCCAGCGATCATATTTGGTATTCTATAACCTGTGATTGAGGAGGCCCAGCCAAGTGCATACCTCCAGGTTAGGCCACGTACAGGGCTGCTTCAGTCTCATGCTGAAGTTGAGACCTAGTATAATGTTTCCAGGTCAATGTGAACCTCACTCTCTCAGGATATGAGGGTTTGGAAGCTTGCCCCTTATTCTGTCTTGAAAGTTATTTGTAATTTTTCTGCTTTTCCTAACTGTGTGAACTTCTCTCTGAATCCTTTAGATAAGGGAATCTTGGTGACTTACCCCAGGGGCATATGTGTCTGCTCTTTCTGTCCATTTGCACCCACTCTCAACTTTGGTCTATACAGTGGCCGGTCGTGCCCTACTCTGTGTAACCACTTTACTGAACCCTGGGCTCTTCAGGGGTGAAGTGGGCAGCAACTTTCTTTTTCTCACGGCTGCCCTCCAAGCCTGCTTTGTCAGCTGTCCTTTACCCTCTCCTCAGTAGGAGCTTGAGCTCGTAGAGAAGGACCGGTCATGCTTGGGTTTTAGAACAATCTGATTTTTAGGAGTTACAGGCTCATCCCACTTTCCCCCCATTTGCTTGCTAGCTCCTGCCTCTGCTCCCTGGGAATCGGGTCTTACTTGGCTAGCTCCATTATAATCTGCCATCACTGATGTATGAAGGCCCCCTCTTTCTCCCTCGGGCACTCAGTCAATTAGTTAACCCTTCACATTGCCTGAAGAAGGTACCGCCCTCTCCAGTTTGTTTCTTTTTTTTGGTACACAGGCCTTTCACTGTTGTGGCCTCTCCCGCTGTGGAGCACAGGCTCCGGACGCACAGGCTCAGCGGCCATGGCTCACGGGCCCAGCCGCTCTGCGGCATGTGGGATCCTCCCGGACCGGGGCACGAACCCGCGTCCCCTGCATCGGCAGGCGGACTCTCAACCACTGCGCCATCAGGGAAGCCCTGCAGTTTGTTTCTTAATGAGCTAGCTCTTGGTTTCCGACATACTCAAGGGCCGGCTATTCCTCTTCTAGATTCGTTTGAAACTTCTCAGTATCTGTACGATATATCTGTCTTCTTATGTCTCCCCAACACGTACATACACTTGTGCTTGAACTCCGTTGAGAGGATTTCGATTGCTTGCAACCAAAAGAGGCCTAATTAAGGTATGGGAAAACAGATCAAAGGGAATTGGACAGGCCTGGGGGAAATTTTATCCATGCTACGGGAAAGTCTTAAGAATGCATTCCTGCTTCACAGAAGTGGATATTGGTCTACGAATATGTGCCAGAATATTAAATTAATATTATTAATATCAATTAATATTATCAATATTAAACAGCGTTTATTGTTATATTCCAGTCCTATAGATGTTCTGGACCTTGGTTCATCTTGGATATTTCCTATGTTTCCCCGGTAACACGTGTAAAATTCATCTTTTAGTGTGGATTCCGACTAAAGATGGTATCCTAAATTTAGAATAATAGGGACTCAACTATAATGGCTTAACACAGAAGTTGGTTTTTCTCCGAAAAGAAATTGGATGGTAGGCAGACCAGGGTTGGTTCGGTGATTCTATAACCAGTGTTCATACTGTTTTTCTCCTACATCCTCCTTAGCATATGACTTCCATTCTTAAGTTCCTCATGGCCCAAGATGGCTGCTGGAGAGCCAGCCATGTGTCTTGAGTTCCAGGCAGCGGGAAGAAAGAAGGAGGAGAAAGGCAAGAGGGATGTATGCCAGCTCTCTCCTCCTCTACATGAGCCAACGCTCATCTCATGTCTCCCACTTACATCTAATCGGCCACATTTACCTGTAAAGGAAGCTGGGATTCTGGTTAGTGTGCCACTTTGAACAAAACTGGGATTATTATTATTTTTTAAATAAATTTATTTATTTATTTACTTTTGGCTGTGTTGGGTCTTCGTTGCTGCACTCAGGCTTTCTCTAGTTATGGCAAGCGGGGGCTACTCTTCATTACGGTGGCTTCTCTTGTTGCGGAGCACAGGCTCTAGGCGCACAGGCTTCAGTAATTGTGGCTCGCGGGCTCTAGAGCGCAGGCTCAGTAGTTGTGGTGCACGGGCCTAGTTGCTTCATGGCATGTGGGATCTTCCCGGACCAGGGCACGAACCCGCGTCCCCTGCATCGGCAGGCAGACTCTCAACCACTGCACCACCAGGGAAGCCCCCTAGAATTTTTTTACAGTACTATTGCCTTTCAGATAATTCAGCTTGATTATAACATTAACAATGTCATCATACAGCCAGTAAATCAGCAAAAGATGGGGTTTCTTAACAGAATTTTCACAATATAAAATATAAGGGGGCTTCCCTGGTGGCGCAGTGGTTGAGAGTCCGCCTGCCGATGCAGGGGACACGGGTTCGTGCCCCGGTCCGGGAAGATCCCACATGCCGCAGAGCAGCTGGGCCCGTGAGCCATGGCCGCTGAGCCTGGGCGTCCGGAGCCTGTGCTCCACAACGGGAGAGGCCACAACAGTGAGAAGCCCACTTACCGCAAAAAAATAATAAGGGGAAGCAAAATGGCTTGCTATCGAATTTAGAATTCAAATCACTTGCTTCATCCTCAGAAAGAAGCAATTCACATAGAACTGATACATGGGTTCAGGTCCCATAATGCCCAGTAAGAGTATTTGGAAACATGCTTTGGAATAGGATGTTACTCTTGTCAGGAAAGGAAGGTAAAGCCAAATTCCAGTGCTCCATGGTTTTGCCTGGCTGGAAGGGGTTTTATCTTCCACAGGCATGAAGTTTACGTTATTGCCACCTTACTGTGAAGTTTTCAATTGAATAAACAAACAATTGGGCTTACAGAAACTGCTTTCTTTGGAATTTTATTCCTGTAGAGCATATGGGTGAGAATTTCTTTTCTTTTTGCTAATAGGACAAACAGAAGAAGGCATATAAGATTACAAAGCCTCTTTGAGGTCCAGTCTTACATTTGGGGCCTCTAGAGGCATGTGGTAGATTGTAATACTGTTTATCAAATATTCCAGTTTCCATTTCTGCAGTGCGCCTCTGTGTGGGATTTTGGGGTTTCTGCAGCAATAACTTAAACTACTCTGACAGATACAAGACAGAAATGCTGTACTAAAATTTTTTAAAAATAAAGTTTAAAAAATAGTTTGTCAATTTGAGTGGCTCCCCTCCAAAGTCTCATCTCTGAGCGATTTTCCCACTATTTTCTTTTATAAACTTATTTTTAGAACTGTTTTAGATTTACAGAGTTATTACAAAGAGAGGTCCTATATACCCCACACCCAGTTTCACCTATTATGAACGTCTTATATTCATCCCTACTACATATTTACATGCTCTTTCCATCCAGCTAATCTTACATGTGTTGGTAATTAACATATATGCATTTAAGTGCCAGGAATTTTGCTCTTACTAATTTTATGTTGGTATTCTTCAAAAGTTTTGGAAAGAATATGCAATGGAATTAACACAAAGGTTGCCACTTTCTACCTTTTTACAAAAATCATCTGGATCTATCTTTTTTAGTTTCCAAGTCAAAAGTACCCTTTGATTTTATATCCCCAGTTCTCTTAGTGACCATCCTATACTCATCACTAATAATAGCATTCTCTAGACCACTGAAGCTCAAAAACCCCACAATATTTTTTCTCTTCCTGTTTAATCACTATGAACTTTTTCTTTATACAATAGTTCAAATATGTCCCTTTTCTTTTTTATCATTCCCACAGTGACTGCCATAATATTTGAAATGCATTTAATTTTTAAATTATACACAGAGATGGTGTATTAGTCTGCTCAAGCTGCAATGTCCTGGTGGGAATTGTTTTAGGAAAGCAAATACGGTGGTTGCTTATAAGACGTATCTTATTGGAAGAAATCGCAGGTAGGAAAACCCTCTGCGAGAGTAATGTAACAACCCCTGATGGGAAAATAAGCATCTGCATTATGAAGGCAGCACCTCGAACTCACCACCGCCTGCAAGCCTTTCCTCATCCTCCCGTCAGAGGGACTCTCCTCTTTAAAGCCCCATTTTCCTTATGTTTAAGGGTTGCTCACAGAACCCTTACATCGTTCTTGCTTCTGTACTTTTCTTATCCCGTCTAGTCTGTGCATCCTCCCTGGCAGGAGGCAAGGATATAAGCAATAACTGAGATTAAGCAGCCATAATGCAAAGGTTACGTCAGCACAGATGCCAAAACAGGAAGAACCAAGAGAGACACGGTCCCATCAGGATCTCCAGACACCGGCCCCCCCCCCCCCCCTCCCCTCCCCCTCCTCCCCTCCCCCTCCTCCCCTCCCCTTCCTCCCCTCCCCTTCCTCCCCCTCCCAGCGGCCCCTGCGTGGCCGCTGGCCCCGCTCACTCCCAGCGGCCCCTGCGTGACGGTCGCGCTTCCGGAGGTGCGTGCGGACAGCCGCAGTATACTTGAGCTGCGCCATCTCCACACGGTTGGGCGGTCTTCGCGTCCGCTGGGCTCCGCGTTCGCGCAGGGTCGCGGCTGGGTGGGAGCGATGCTGCCCGGCCCGCTGGGGCCTTGAGGCGGGAGCGGCGAGCCGAGCCACTAGTTTGCCAACCGCGCCGAGCCCGCAGCCATGTCCACGGGGTTCTCCTTCGGGAGCAGCACGCTGGGCTCCTCCACCGTGGCCGCCAGCGGGAGCGGCACGGGAGGCGGTTTCTCCTTCGGGACCGCGGCGTCTAGGTAACCGCGAGCGGCCTTCTTCCCGGCGGGGCTGGGGCGGGTGGCCTGGGGGTCGCGGGCGGCTGGGGCGGGGGGCGCCGGCTTCCACGCGGAGGCCCGGCCGCGGTTTCGCCGCTTCTCTGGGCCTATCCCGGCGCCCGGTGAATGTCGCAGGGATGAATGGAGCTAAGGTTGTCGGATCTAAGCTCTTTTTAGAAAAAGAGACTTAATAGGAAATTGTAAGGGGGACAAAGACAAATTTCTCCCCGATAATTGAGACGCCATTGCAGGATATACGTTTTGGGACATTAATGATTTCGTGGTTATTTTAAACGCGCTTTCAAACCTTTTGTGCCTTATGGGGCCCTATCTGTCCTCTTGGTTTTTTTGTTTCAAATACTTGTTACAGCACTTTTTGGTGGTAGTTTTGAACAGTATGTGCAAATTAGTATATCACAGGTGAGGATATTGTGCTGACTCTCATTGTCTTTTACTTAAATTGTGAAATGTAGGCGCCATAGTCATCGTCTTTGTGCAGCCTGCTACCTCACCTCTTCAAGTGATAACAATTTGGCCAGCAGACGTCCAGAAAGAGGCAATTAAAATAAAGATCATTTTAATGATGCGAGGTTTGCTCTTTAGAGCTCAAACTTTTGAAGATAAAAATGGAGATCGTTAAATCAAATAGTGTGCCTAGAATGAGTTACAGGATAGCTCCCGGAGCTGGTAGATCAACAAAGCAAAAACCCTTCAATTTTGTCTGTATGGGAGGGGGTAGGGTGGGCAAAGACTACACGGTGAAGTCAGAAATCTGGAGTTCTCCTTAATAGCTCCTATGCTGTCAGTCTGTGCACTTAATCAGTAAGGCCTGATCATTTTCATGCTTTACTTGCCATTTGCTTCATTTCCAGGGCCACCACCCTGTTGCGGGCTCTTGTCATTCGTGGAACAAATGTTTGTTGAACGCATTCCTAAGTAGTAGGCTCCCCTTTAGGTGGTAAGATAAGTCCTGCTCTCCTGAAGCTTACATGAAAGATCGTAATACTTAATGATTCCTGCCAGCTTCTCAACCAGTAACCTTCTCCTGTTAGATGAAAACTGCTCCCATCACCTCCTACTTTGATTAGTTCTCTGGAATCCCAGTTGCTGTCTCAACTGCTTTTACATCAACTTCTTTTTTTTTTTTTTAACAACGTTGTAGCCAGATTAAAAAAAAAAAAAATTCCCATTGCCTCCCTTCAATGATTTTCCACTATCCTTGGAATGAAGTAAAAATAAACCTTACCATGGTCTGCAAGGCCCAGTCTGGAACCTCTTCAGACATCCTGAGCCCATCTTCTCATTTTTGTTTGCTCCAATTCAGTGATTCAGACCCAACTGTAAAAGAAAGTAATAACATCTACAGGCATACAGATAAGTAACTGACACAGTTTCAGCGAAATATACTACCCTTACTCTTCGATATTTTCTATGCACTTTGATATTTTCTTTTTTTTTTGGCCTGATATTTTCTATTCTGTTCCGTTTCCTTTTTTTAAAATGCTGGTTGTGAGCTATTAAATTGATTTTTTGCTCATCTCATGGGTCCTGATCTTAGTTTGAAAAACACAACTTGGGCTTTTTCTCAGTTCCTCAGGTGAAGGCCAAACCCCTTCCCACTTTAGGGCAGTTCCCTCTGCCTGGAATTGCCCTACCACCTCTTGTGCTGAGCTGATGCCTGCTTGTGGGACTCAGGTGCTTACATCGGAGGGAAGCCTTTTCTGACCTGTCAGTGTAGAGAGGTTTCCATCCCTTACCCTGTACCATAGCACTTATCACAGTTGTTTCAGTTCTTACATTTTTTGTTGACTTCTTTACGCTCCATGATGGTGGAGATCTTTTCATGCTAGTTTTCCAGAAGACACAGTGGAGCTCAATATGTATTTGTTGAATGCATGAATGATTGATAAATCTCTTTCTCTGGTTGGAAACTTCCTGAGGGCAGGGCCTGAGTCTCATCTGCCACTCCGAGTCCCTGTGACAGTGCCTGGCAGGGCTTTTATAAATACTTGTTGAATGACTGAGTAAATGAATTACTAGCAATAAACTAGAAAAATGTATACATGCTGTAGAAAGGCTTGGGAAATTAATAAAAGGAGAGACGGTCTAACACCTGCCCATTGGAGTACTGGTTTGGAGGCCTAACGTTCTTTTGGTAAATGCACCTAGGTTAGGTTAGCTCCCAGGTCCACGGTAGGGCAAGATTCCATTCTTCATCTGGCAGGGTCTGCTGGCTTTTCTGCATCATGTCCTTGTTGAGGAGTTGGCAGATAATATTCGTTGAGGCAATAATTGGTTAGGTCTGAGGTAGCTTTTTGTTTTTCTTTAAGTGAATATTTCTGCCACAGAAATTTCTCCTTTGCTTCTCTGGTAAAGTAAGATTTTACTTTGATATATTTTCTTTGGTAATGTTTTCAACTTTATGAACTTGTGAAACACTTCATTGTATCGTTACTTATCTTAGATTGTCAAGAAATTTTAAATACTTTAATTGTCTTAAAAATACATACTTTCACTGTATATCTTTTGTGTATTTATGGAATAGCAGTAAAAACATGGGATTACTGACTTGTTTGGGAGGAAGGGTAGCATAATAAACATTTCCTTAATTTGATTCTTCATAATTTGCCAACAAAATGTTTCTTAAAAATACGTTTTGGTTCAGTTGTACTTTAATTCTGGGTGACACCTTGCAGCCCTGCTTTGCCAGCCCCCTGTGCTTGTATACACAGAGGGGCACGTACACACGTGCTAATAGGGAAAGACACAATTTGGGTGCACCCTCTCCTTTTTCCTGCTCAGTGTTGATGACTGATTTCAGGTTCTCCTTCCTTGAAAACTGCTCCCTCTCCGTTGCCCTCACAGTGATTAACTGGCGTAGAACCTTGTACATGATATGTTTAGTTGAATTTATAAGTGCTTCTTATGATAATGGTAGCAACAGCATTTATTGAGTGAAGTTAATTTGCCCTTCGTAATCTCTAAATCTTTACAAAAAATCTTAAGTGGGTACCGTTATTCCCATTTTGCTGATGAGGAGATAGAGGCCCAGAAACATTCTGTCATACAAGTACCAGCACATTGGAGAGCTGGTACCGGAGCCTGGCCAGAGCAGTACTGCCTGCCCCTTCCATTGAAATGCCGCAGGCTTTGAAGCTTTTTTAAAAAACTGACATGCAGTTCCGCCATGGTGTTTACGTCTATGTGGAAGGCCAGGGAGAGAAGTAATAAAGATACATATGTAGCATGAACGGGATTTCCCATTATGTTGTACATGTTGTAATCTCTCTTAACCCTCCGACATAATTTTTGAAGTGTCAAATTGTCAAGATTTTTTGGCTTGTTTTCATTTGTTCTACCATTTATAGGTAGCAAATTTGAGCCTCTGCAGCTTGCTAAGAACAGTTGAAAAGCTGTAAACTTTGTTCACATCACTTGTTATTATCAGCTGCTCTTTTCTAAGCTTTCAGAACCTCTGAAGAGGGTTTCTGCTGATCTTACACAGTCTTTTTAGAGGGGAGCTTTGCTTTGCAGCTTCCTCGTGCCAGGGTATGTCTATTCTTGTCCCTCATCCCCACCCCCAGGGCTGGCGATACAGCAACAGAGAGGTGGTGGGGACAGCTTCGAGTAACGTTCCTATTTCTGGGCATGTCTTTATGTTAGCAGTCGGGGAAGAACAAATGAGCTTAGCAGTGTGAATTGTACATACATAGTTCAGAAGGAAAATGATCCGTATTTGTAGGATTTCCTATGGCTGTTTTAAAATACGCTAGCTTTCAAACAAAAACTGGTGAAAGCAGGATATATGTGATCTTGTTTATGACTCCTTGGCATCTGAAATCCTAAATGCTATAGATTCTGCTTTTCTTGAAGACTGCTGTTGCATTTTTTAAGAATAATTTTGTATGTGGATTTATTTTTATAGAGAACAGAAAAATATTTGAACGTGGTTGGTTGAAGGTGAGTTGTGATTACTTTTGTATCCTGTGGAGATGTGTGAGGTGCTTAAATGGAGAAATAACCTCGAAGAGCTAACTTGCGTTTCCCTTAAATAAGTATTGGCTCTAGTAGACTTTATTTTGTGTTTTCTATGAACAAGCAGCCCTTCTGTGGGGCTCAGTCTTGGGAGCCTCGGGAGCACGGCAGCTCCAGTGACAGCACCTGCTCCTTCTGCTGGCTTCGGAGCCGGGCTCTTTGGATCTAAGCCTGCCTCTGGGTTCACTCTAGGAGGAACGAACACAGGTAAGGAGGGTTGTCAGATTCTCAGGGAGTGGGTTTGGGGTATTCATTCTTTGCAGGTTCTGTCCTGTGTCTCCTCCCTTTACAAGGATCGTCACTGGTGGTAGACCTAAAAAATGGTAAATACTGAGATGAAAAGGCAGACAGGGATGTGGGATCAAGGGTCAGAGATAGGGCCAGCCGTTAGCTGTGACTGACTTCAGTGTAAGGAAGGACAGCACACACATACATTTAAGAATTAAAGGAAATAAATCTATTTAAAAGTAATGAATTAAAGTAATTCAAGTTTATGTTAGATTATGTAATGCAGTGTTTTATCTTGGTGAAGACTGAGTCAAGTTTACAATTTGGACATTAATTAATTTAGTATATGGGACAGTCAGCTTCCTTTTTTTTTTTTTTTTTTTTTTTTTT